>NC_056726.1:1532331313-1532381313 GCF_019279795.1 Protopterus annectens
TCAGGCATCAAGCATTCACAAATTCATACCTCTCAAAAGTACTGATGGTTATAGAATGTTCTCTGTTTGGCCTCATACTTTTGTAATGGCAAATCATTAAAGAGAGGAGTTAGAATTTAATGACAAACATTTCAGTTTCAGATTTCAAATCCCTCAGAAAAAGCTTTAATATATGTGTACACATTTACTAAGGAATATTAATTTTTTATGCAATTGCTTGTCACCTCTACCTGTGGTCAGCACTCCCCTTCAGGTTTCTATGGGCTATCCTATAAGGCAAACACCCCTATGTCACTGAAAATATAGGACATTTACATTTCACTGAAATAACAACAGAAGAGTGTAAAGAGAAACAGTTGTAACATTAAAACTTGTGATGAAAGTTAATAAGGCTGTGCATCTGAGAAGGTAAAAGGCTCTGACAAAAATGCCTCTGCCATCAGTAAATCTCTTAAAATGCATACAGATAAAAGTAGCATTTGATAATGCATATGTATATAATACCATTTGATAATGCATATATACAAATATTTATCTAAGTGACGTGAGCATATCCAGTTTATAACTGAAAAATGCAATCATACCTTATCAAGATCAGTAGTCTTCTGTGCAGATAAATCCAAAGTAATAGCAATCTTCTGTTATCCACATAAACAAGTCTCCTCACATTCAGGTTCCCTAGCTACATGTTTTCCATTTTATAGTGTGGATTCAGGCCTGTGAGCATGATTAAGATGCAAATGAGGTGTGAATTCATTAGAATTGCTAAATCCCAAATTCTTGGCTCCATGTATCAAATATAAACAAAGTGCAGGCACTCCCTCAGTGTTTGTTGCTAATGGATTGCAACTCTGAATGACTTGTGGTAGAGAGGATGAAAAAAACTATTCAGACTCCCTGACCTCCATGGGGTATGTCAGACAGGTGAGACTTACAAAGTGTAGAAGTAATTGTATTGAGGTTTTAAATGTAAGTAAGCAGCACACATTTTCACAGTTTCTGTTCCGTAACATCCAGCCTCCCCTGCATTTGTTGAAAACTGTATTTTATCACCATTTAGTATTCTCACACATTTATGGACTATGATACAATATCCCTTACAGACTGCACGTCTAATATTACTGCTTGGATTATGGATTAGAGAAGAATAAACATCATACAGAGATAAGACAGAGCTGCATTTCTGCAAACAGTCAAAACTGGTTGTGTGATAACTCATTGCACTACGTATGAAATTAATACATGTACAAACAACTCAGAAGTGTACAAGTGTTACATGTCTTGTTAATACTGTGGATGATGTTGTACTTGCTTGTGTGCACAAAAATGATTTTCATTGTTTGCTACAAAGCTGCTTCTGCGGCAAAGAAGAATAAGACACCCTTACTGAGTATTGATGTTTCATTGGTGTGAGAGTTCAAATCCAGACTTTTGTAAACATCTTTCATATGTCCTGATATATATTTTGTATTGTTGTTTATTTTATAGATTTGCTTTCTTTCTTGTTTTTTTTTAATGTCAGTATTTGTGTGGTGCTCTGCTTAGCACAAACATTGGAAACAGATAAATACAATAAATGTCATGTAAAGTACTTCTTTGATAATCAATACATCAAGTACACCTGTGAATCACTTGTATGTGTAGCACATCTGTCTGCTAAACATGTTGATCCACACAGCATATACTATCTGCAGATCAGGGTTCAAGTCCCACCTTGTTCCTTTTAAGGATGAAACCTAATAAACACTTATCACAATGCTAAAACAAGTTTAGCTTTGCTTGTCTTGTTTGCACGATGCTTGTCATCGCACAAATTTGGAGTAATGGCCCACACACAAAGCAGACAGGACACCTGCAGACAGGATGCAGACATTCTCGATTTGAAGAAGCATACATTGTTGTATCTTTTTGCTTTTTATCATGCAACACCACTTAGTGATGTTATGCGGTGGTTAGCAACCTTCCCCAAGACCTGCAGGTCCAGAACACCTGCAGAGACGAAGCAGGCAGTTAACAATTTCAAAATGGTTACATTCAATAAAGTATTTTGGGCACCGGACAAACACACTAAACAGCATTGCGTGGTGGTTAACATGCAGAAGTTAATAATGAATAGGAAAATATACAAGCATTTAACTATTCCTGTGGCAACAGGTGTAAGTGTAGGGCTGCAATACAGATGGTCCTGGGTTCTAATACAGGAAATCCCAAATAGTTTGACTGTTGTTCCATTTCACTTTATATTAAATATCACATAAAAAAATCTAAACATAATTATAAATAAAAATAAGTATGTATAGCAGTGGAGCTCATATGAATTATATGTATGACTGAGGATCATAGGTTCATAGGAGGTTACTAGGCTATTGGCCCTAAGGCCTCTACAAGACTAGCTATGTTATACCCCTTTTTCCTTATGGACCAAGATATATAGACTATGTTTGCATGTGAATCTAAGATCAGCAACGGCTGTCCCTGTCTAAGAGGGACATAGTGAAACCCCTGGTGTAAGTTTATGGTCTCCCATCCAATTGTCCAGGTGATGCTTAAATAAGATCAATGAGGAGCTCTGCTTTACATGCACTGGGAGTTTGTTCCAGAGGAATGACAACATCTGGAAGACGTCTCTCCAGCATGTCCTGTTAATATTGAGGGCTAGTTTAAGATCCTTAGAGTGAGTGAAGTTTGCTCCATTGGATTTGTGGATGTACAGCAGCTTCATCAAGGTAGGGTCTGAGACTGCTCTGAAGGCTAATCACAAGTCGCCTCTAAGCATTCTATACGATGCTGAGTAACGTGATAGGGCCTTCAGTCTGTCTGTATAGGTCATGTGTTGTAGGCCCTGAATTTTCTTGATGAGAAACATCTGAGGTCTCTCCAGTTGCTGCAGATGTTTGGTTAGGTACATACAAAAGGGAGCATTTGACTCTATTATTGGTCTGATGAGTGCCAAGTGCAGAGGAGTTATAACCTCCTTAGCTTTAGATGCTCTACCTTGCTGATGAGGTGTGCAATGTAGAAGGCCTTCCTTACTACTGTGAACACCTGATTATCAAAACTAAGGCTGCTATCAACTTGCACTCCTAAATCTCTCAACACTGGGTTTGAACTTAGAGGGATATTATTAATGTTGTAATTAGCAGGGGTTTCTCTTTTGCCGAAGGAGTTGAAAATGCATTTTTTGCATTTAGTTTAATTCTGTAGCTTGACACCAATAATTTGTCTATGTAAGCCCATTTTGTAGTATGCTGACATCTTTGGGGGATTTGATGATTGCACTCAGTTTGCAGTCATCAACAAACCTGGTAACCCATAAGACACCTATTTTCACCTGGACTTCTGAAAAATAGATACCAAACAATAGGGGGCCTAGCACAGATCCCTATTGAAAACCACTGGTAACAGGTCTGTTAGTAGAGTTGGCATCCCCAGTTTTGACTGTATGTGTACTGTTTGTGATCCATTTGACAATCCATCTAATGACATAAGGGTTAATCCCCAGCATGTTGAGTTTCTCAATGATGCCTGTGTGAAGGATTGTGTCAAAGGCCTTGGTTATGTCGAGACAGGCAGTCTGAACTGTTTTGACGTCATTCAGGGCCTTAATGATATTCTCAAAGAAGTTCACCAAGTTTAGGAGGCATGATCTGCCCTTAACGAAGCCACTGGGTCTGGTCAAGAGTTTGAAGGTGACCTATATCCTTGTTGATAAGATCCATGGTGATTCTCTCTCTATGGCCTTGCAGATAAGGTTGGTTAGGCTTATGGGTCTATAGTTCCCAGGGTTGGTTGAGGGACCCCCTTTGTGCAAGGGAATTATGGTTGCTGTTTTCCACTCAGCAGGGCCAAAGCCAGCCAGTTCTTAAACTAAGACTGAAGCGCATTCTCAGCAGTTCCAATAACTCCTATTTTAGACCATTTAATAAGCAGCTTGGAATGTTGTCCACTCCCACTGAGGCTGTGTTTTTGGCCTAGGAGAGTGAGGCTATGACCTGCTCTCTGGAGATACTAGGCAGGGGACTGGTGACAGATACGTTATGAAGTAATACTGGTGGGGACGGGGGGGGGGGGGTGAAGTTTTCACCAAACCTGTCTGCTAGCATGTGGGCAGTGTTCTCAGGTTCAATTTAACTGGCAACATCCACAGCTAGATCGACATAAAGCTGGGCCTTCCCTTTTAGATTTTGGATGTAGCTAAAGAATGCTTTGTGATTTACCTTAGCTAGGGATGCTAATTTAATTTTGTAATTAGCTTTAGAGGACTTTACAAGATAGCTAATCTGCTTGTTTAAGCTTTGCAGGGATCTCTTCTTTTGCTGGGACAGTTCCCTCTTGTTTTTTGACAGCAGTTTCTTTCTCTTATTATTTACCAGAGTGGCTTATTTTTTGTGAGGATCTTGATTTGATCTGTTTTGGTATGACTGAGTCTACATTTATGTAGGTATTTACACAAGACATTTGTGTACATCTCAGTATAGGGGTCATTGCTATCAGTGTTGGCAGGAGATCTTAAACTACTGATGCCATCAATCAGTAAGCTATAGTTTGCTTTGGAAAACATTTTTGATCTTTGCTACTGAGGGTGGGTCAGGTACCATCATTACTTCGAACGGGACTGATTTATGATCGGACTTTACCAGGGACGGCCCCACACATGGAGTGGTGTAGTGATTCCCCCATGTTGGTGAGCACTTTGTTAAGGATGTTAGAGCCCCCTGTGGATGTGCTGACTATCTGCTCTGAGCATTTGTTTTAACAAAGGCCAAAAACATTTGGATGAGCACATTTGTGCTCATATATGTTACACAGGCAATGAAAGGATAGTTAAAGTCAGCCATGAGTAGGATATTTGGTTGTACTGAGAGTGACTCAAGTAGGTCCAGTAGGCTGTGTGGTTTTTGTGGGGGACCTAGAGCTAGCAATGATGTGTTGGGGGTGTCTTTCTTACAGTTAGCTGGACTTGGAGTAACTCTATGGAGTCGTACTGTTAAACCAGTCTAGAGGTGTATATGTCTTTAATGATGGATATGCCACCTCCCTTGTTTTTTTCATATTTATTGTGTGGTCTAAATGTGTGGAAGGCATTGTAGCCCTGCATGGCCAGGGTACTGTCTGAGGCCTTGAACCATGCCTCTGTTATTGCGTAGACATCAGCATCTTCCAGGGAGAGAAGTGCTTCAAATGAGTGCAATTTCAGATTTAGATTCCTAGCATTAAGCAGCATAACCCTGAGTTTGCTTCTGGAGGATATTTTTATGTCGGGAACTTTGTTCTTATGACATTGTCTAAAAAAGGCACTATAAAGTACCTTTGCCAGCAACCTAAAGCTTAGAGGCGACAGGTGAAGGCCATCTCTGGCAAAGCAGCATGGTCTGTCGACCATATCAACCCAGGTGGTCAGATACTGGATCTCCCTGAATTGACACCAGAAGCAAAGCCAATTGTTGAAGTCAATCATTTTTTCTTTGTACTGTGGCATCATCCTGGGTGAGGAAAGAATGCTGCTTAAGGCTAGGGACATACCTGCCTAGGACACATAATCTGAAACTTCCATTATGGCTCTCTTCATATAGTCTAGTCAGGTATGTCTCAAGTCATTCACTCCAACATGGGCTATGACAGAGTCATAACAGCACTTGTTGGTGAGATACCTGAGTTTGTTTGTGATTTGGCAGATCCTGGCACCAGACAGGAAGCTGACCATGACCTTCTCCTTGTCCAGCCTAGTGAGGGGGACATCTGTGTGTCTCACTATGGAGTTTTCTATGACCAAGGCATTTGGTTTAGATATGTTTTGCCTTAGGGGCTTATTGGGTGAGACACTGATGCATGTGTTTTTATGTGTAGTGGGTGCTGTTTGGACCGTATTGTGTGCAGAAAGTTTGCACTTGGGATGACTTTGCCCTTTTGGTATTTTTCTAGTGTGTACCTCCACATATGTGGGTTTATGTGTTGTGTGCTTGGTATATGTGGGAGGTGGATTGTGGGTGCTGATAACTTGCATGGTATTTGGTTTGAGTAGTTTGATACCATATTTATAAGGAGTAGTAGGTTGTCTGGATTCATAAGGCAATTGCTACATTGCCTCAGGATGCCCATGTCAATCAGGCTGGCTGGTAAAACAGTGGGAAACTGACCTTTCATTATGTCAGGTGTATTCTGTTATAAGTGGTGGAGGGAAGGCTAGATGGTCTAGGTTCTGTTTTAGAACTAGTAAAATCAGCTGATTTATGGGAGGTTTAGGTGTAGAAACCTTCACTGGCACCTCAAAAATTGCAGCTGGGCTGCTGCCTGGGCAGCAGTGCTCAACTGTGTTGCATGCTGAGAAGCAGGGAAACTTAGGAGGATTCCTTAACAATTATCCAGTGAAAATTTTACTTTTTAAGCATTTGCGTCTATACACAGTATTGCTAAACCCCATTGTGCAGTTATACAGAAACACTGCGTTTAAATATCAGCTACGTAAAACAGTTTTCAAACAATCTAACCATTAGGAAAGCCCAAAACTGAGCCTTGCTCCAATGATCCTAAATTTAGATGGGTCCTTGGCTACACTCTTCTGCCACAAGGATGCAGGAGGGCCCTCTGAATGTAAGATGGATGGCTTTATTGCTCAGATAATGTCATACAGTCTAGATTCATCAAGTCTGAATCTAGCCTATGTTATAAATTGTTCAAGTACTGTAAACAGGCAGCGCAGAAAACACAGTCTCAAACAACAAAAACAGTTTAAAGCAGGCAGCAAACAAGTTGCAAACAGTTTAAAAGTGCAAAGAAGGTTATAAACATAATTTTCTGCAGAATTCACAGGATGCTCTGGATTTCCTTCAGACTTGACTTCAGATCTCTGGCTAAGGAGGAAAAATTCTGAACAGCTGTGATAAACTCAGCACTAACCCCAGCAAATGGTGTGTTTAAATATTAGCTACGTAAAACAGTTTTCAAACAATCCAACCAATAGGAAAGCCCAAGAGGGAGCCTTGTTCCAACAATGCCCAACTCAGATGGGGCCTTGACTACACCCTTCTGCCACAAGCGTGCAGGAGGGCCCTCTTAATGTAAGATGGCTGGCTTTAGTGCTCAGAAAATGCCAAACAGTCTAGATTCAGCAAATCTGGAACTAGCCTATGTTATAAATTGTTCAAGTACTGTAAATAGGCAGTGCAGAAAACACAGTTGCAAACAATAAAAACAGTTTAAAGTAGGCAATAAAA
Source organism: Protopterus annectens (assembly GCF_019279795.1). Classification (NCBI taxonomy): domain Eukaryota; kingdom Metazoa; phylum Chordata; order Ceratodontiformes; family Protopteridae; genus Protopterus; species Protopterus annectens. The sequence goes on from NC_056726.1 coordinate 1,532,338,528, forward strand.
TAGTTGCAAACAGTTTAAAAGTGCAATGAAGGTTATAAAAACACTTATTTTTCAGTAAAATTCAAAGAATACTGTAGATTTCATTCAGATTGACTTCAGATCTCTGGCTAAAGAGGCCAAACTCTAAGCAGTCCTGGCAGACTGAGTGCAGGGCATACAGACTACTATATTTCCGTAATTATAATTGTGTTATCTGGCCTTGGATGGCCTTTGGACTTCAATAATATTCATACATATATGAATGTATAAACCAGGACATTGTGATGTGATGCATATATATGGTTAACCCCTCAGTCTGTCATGTGTGTTCATATATAATTCATGATTATGTCAGAGAAGCACATCTTCTGTGGTAAGGATGAAAAATCACGACTGTGAAAGAAAATATTTTGTCCCTTATGCATAAGTTTGAATTCCACATTATAAAAATGTATTTTATCAGCATCTAAAGTCACACAAAAAATGTTTCAGGTCATAACTTTTATGCCCTCAATACATGTTTGTAAGGTTAAATCACTTAACAGTTACAGTAGCAGCCAACCCTCAAACTAATGCCAACTGTCATATTAACCTTCCCATATAAAAAACTGATTTCCTCTCTGCTTGACACTGTTACTATCCACTTAACATTGATACATGTGGTTGGCATCATCACTTGGGTTTGCGAACTACCAGTAAACGCAATAGTACATAAAAAAATCACTCTTTACTATTGCTTTTGCTCTTTAGTTAGACATGTCTGGTAGTAAAAGGGACAGTGCCCAATATAGGACACAGAGGTGTGGTATTGAGGAGTCCAGGATATTTTCTGAACTCCTTGGAAAGCACCACAGCCAAAAGCTCCTGTAGGGAGACTACATCAGCTTCAATTGCAAGTCTGAGGTATGGAATAGTCTGACCAAGGCTATCTCCCATGCAACTGGCATTCCGTGTACTGGAGAACAGTGTAGGCATCACTATAATGACCTAAAAAGGCACAAGTTGGACACACTCAACCAGTGACTGGATGAGCTCAGCATTGCTGATGTCCCACAGTTGTGTAAGTTGCGTCTTTCGGCTTTTCCCGATTAGGGGTCGCCACAGTGGAACTCCGGTCCGCTAATGATTGACAGTAGATTTTTACATGCCGACTTGCCGGGCCTGACGTACAACCTTCAACGAAGGGACGCCCATTCACGAAGGTCGCCACACAGAAGACGCTCTAACTGAGAATCGAATGGGACAACATCTTACTGTGAGACGACAACGCTACCGCAGCACCACCACCACAGTCTTTGTGTAAGTATAGCTCTAATTAGAATTAATAGTAGCTAGGAAGCTGCATATAGGCAAGCCAGGTACACATAATGCTCTTATCCTCTTCTTCTCTTCTTTTTATTCCACAGTTGACTGTGAGATTTGAGTGAATTGAGACGTCTATGATGAGCATATGCAGAGACTGAGTGAAGCAAGGGGGTATGTATGCAACACAACACAACTATTATTTCAGCTAAAGTATTGTTCTTCTAAAAAGTCATAGGAAATTAAGCATGCATATCCTAACAAAAAAAGCAAGCATGCATACTGCAGTCTGTAGTGCAAGCTAACCAAAGAAGTCAAGTGTAATATTGTAGTCAGATGTTATGGATTCAAATACCATAGAAAACAAACACAGGTGCTGACTTTGTGGGAACATGGCTGAAATTATTGGCTAGGCTTATAAGGGCCTCCAGGCCAATAGCCTAGGATCGTCCTATGAACCTATGAATAAAAATACAATAGTAGAATCATTTATGAATATTACAGTAATTTAGTTTTACCAGACATGGCATAAACACCCTGCTGTTAAATCAAATCTGTATAATTTGACAAAGCATATGTAAAATATATGCACATTGCAATAGTTACTTGGAGTAATCATCACTTATACTTTGCAGTTCTTAAGAAGTATACTTAAATGTTAAAGTACAGAGAAATATCAAATAATTATTGTGATAATGCATTGTATGTCACATATGATGGTACTAATTATCTCTTTTTCTTCTCTTACCCCAACCCTTATCTCTCTTTTTTTTATTTTTCTATGTGTCGTCAAAATGTTTCCATGTCATGGGTCTGTGAAAAATCACAAAATGCTTTACAGCACAAGGAGACAGGCCAGCCACTGTGGCTTAGCCTGCCCCTGCTCCACCGGCTATGGCACTGATACCCAGCATGTCTGGGACACATCCTGGCAGTACTGCCTCTGCTACCCCTGCACTACCTGGACCATCCACATCAGGTAGCACTACCCTGGCAGCTGGTGCTGTGGTACCCACTGGGAGTACTGGTGGAGGTGGTGACCTTCTCACCTGACATGGGTGGCCAGGGTTGATATGTAGGATCATACAGAGCACCATGGGTGCATGCCTACTCCAGATGGAGAGGATGCTGTCTTTCATGTTCTGCAGGAGAAGACATCAAGCACTTCAACAGCCAGCAGAGTAAGGGGGCAGTGTTGACAGTCCTGCAGATGAGGATTAGATTCTCACTGTCCCCATGTCTGATGGTTATAGGCCTCTTTTGTCCCCTTCCTAACCCCAATCATGTTGTCCCCAACCTGTCTTGTCCCTCACCATCCCTGTCTCTTGTCTTGCTTATCTTGTCTGTCTGCATATGCTTCTTCACTGACCCTACTTACCTGACCCAGAAATACCTATGTCTCTTACCCAACATTCCTCTCTTACTGATGTAAAAAAAAGTGTCACCTGTCCCACAAAAAATATTGTCCCGTACATAGCTGTCCACTTCCTATACAACATGATTGCATTGTTGTCACCCATCTCTGTTGAGCTGACAGTCCAAAGTCAGCTGATATCCCATACATATGTTTCATTTTACACTGTTAAAGAGGTGGATAGCTATGGTTCTTTCCTACTTCCCTCCTGCACGTTCCTCTATTGCTTTCCCTTTGTTCTTCCCCCTTCTTGCCTCCATTTCACCACTTTGCTATACAACCAATTTTAACACCTTTAATCTGGTCAAAAAAGAGAATCACACACCAGACACATAAGTAACAAATCCTCAGTGAAGCTCTTCACTTTTTGCCCTCTGTGTTTGCCCAAAGTTTGGCATCATTCACAGATGGCAAGTAGTAGTGAATGGTTCTTTGTGTCCTATGGTATGGTGTGGTTACATCTGTGCAATGCTGCTTAAACATGCTGCACTAATATAACAAACACTTAGATCAGATTAAAAACACTCATACTGAAAATGTCATATCCTTTTATTTCTTTACACTGATGAATGCATGAATATGTAGGTCCATATCTGTGCCATTGGCATTAATCAATTCAGTACTGTTTGTTTTCATACAGTACTTCACTGGAGGCATTCTCTCTTACATTTGCTAAAATTATCACATTTAATTATTTAATGACATCCTGAGTGCATATGTAAAAAACTTACATTGACCTGGATTCAAACCCTATATCATCTGTACTCAGAAAAAGAAACTCACTGAATTTTTACACCTGCTGCCACAGAGTCGACTAGGCAACAGGTGTTTTTCCTTCCACTCAGTACTGTCCAATGTGCTGACTGCCATGGCCCTCTGCTTAATGTGTTTGCACAGTGGTGAGCAAAGCAATAGAGCTATCAAATTTGTATTAATAGAGCAGAGAACTGTGTTCACATTTCACTTAACTACGCACAAATGTGGAAAATAGCATCACTAATTTTTGAAGGTGAGAAAAATTATGACACAACATTTCTGATATGGACCATGTAATTACACCATAGCATCTGTTACATTTGTCTACCATAGCCAGTAGGGATAAATATTTGTCAAGTTGCAGTAGGAGTCCTTAAATGTGTATCTTGCGAGTACAAACATTTTGCCATTGATTGCACAAACCCTCTACTCAGAACTGTGGTATGGAAAGTGTCCATAAGTATGTATGACTTATGTTTACTGCCCATTTACTCTTCATCCCATGAAAGTAAATGTAAAAAGACAAAGAAAGGGAAGGAAATTTTTAAAGAAAGAACACATATTTACACTGCGGCTATGTATTACCTGCACCCATGCACTTGAAAAATGGTCTATCAGTATTTGTTTGCAAATATAGCAACTACACTACATAAAATAATTAAAAATACTTTCTTATATGGTATGTACTTCTTTATATTGACAATACACATTCATATTTTCCAATACTTGCAGTAAAGAGGACAGCTATTTGCATATAGTTTGAAAAGCTTTTATTTTAAGGTGTACTTGCACATTGGAGACACAACAGCAAATGCTGCACTTTGCACACTCATCAATCTAGTAACATGAAAATCTTTAATATCTTGACAGTTCTACATGCCTACACATCCATTTCATTCAAGCCTCCCAACATCTTCTCCCATACATGCAATGCTGATGTAATCCACAATAAATTGTCCTCCAGCATTATATTAGTTAAACTTGTGCTGTGGCAATGCATTAAGTACAGATCTTTCTAGTTGGTGTACTTAGGTAGGGGTTCTAATCTCACTGCAGTAAGCTTGAGTGTATGTCTAGTCAGAAGACAGTATCTCTGTATTGTACAATCACATGGAGTAACAATATTTTGACAGTTGTACATGCCTACACATCATTTTCATGCAGGTCTCCCAACATTTTCTCTCAAACATTCAGTGATGATGCCATTGACTATAACTTGTCCTGCAGCCTTTAAAAAGTCCAACTTATGTTGTGGCAGTTGTGTTAAGTGCTGAGGTCTCTAGTGTGTACACTTATTAAGGTAAAGATTCTAATCTCACTGCAGTCAGCTGGTTTATGTGTGTCTCTCTAGTCAGACGACTGCAACTGTGTATCCTGCAGTCATCAGTACAATCATATGGAGTAACAATATTTTGACAGTTGTACATGCCTATACATCCATTTAATGCAGGCCTTCCAACATCTTCTCTCAATCACCCAGTGATGATGCCATCTGCCATAAATTGTCCCGCAGCCTTGTAAAAGACAGACTTGTTCTGTGGAGCTTGTATTAAGTACTAAGTTCTCTAGTCCATGTACTTATTTAGGTTGAGGTTCTGTCCTCACTGCAGTCAACTTGTGTGTATATGTATTTGTGCATTTGCCTGACATTAGAAAAAGCATTTTACATAAGCATGTTGGACCCTGCTATTACCATCTTCCTATGACCAGACTGCTGATGTTATCACTTATAAAGTGTTGTCTGACACTCTCCAATTCTGACTTGTGTTGTGGTGCTTCTGTTAAATATGGAGGTCTCTAGTTGGTGTACTTATATAAGTAGAGGTTTTGATCTTACTGTAGTCAACTGGTGTGTGTGTGTGTGTGTGTGTGTGTGTGTGTGTGTGTGTGTGTGTGTGTGTGTGTGTGTGTGTGTGTGCGTGTGTGTGTGTTTGTGCACTTGCTTGACATTAGAGTGAATATTTTACAACAGCATGTCAGACACTGCTATTACCATCTTCCTCTCACTAGACACTGCTGATGTCATCAGCTACATCTGTCTTTCAAACATGTTCTGTTAATGTCACAGGCTAGGTTAAGATCCCTAGAGCAAATGACTCTTGTGCCATTAGATTTGCAGATGTGCAGCATTTTCATCAGGACAGGGTCACAGACTGGCCTGTAGGCCAGGTAAAAGTCATCTCATCCTATTCAATGCAGAATACAGTGCCATGGCTTTCAGTCTACCATGTACATCATGGCATGGTTTGTAGGTCCTGCATTTTCTTGTTGAGAAACACCTGTGGTCTCTCCAGCTGCTGCAAGTGTCTGGTGAGGTACGTGCAAAAGGGACAATTGTACTCTATTAGTGTTCTGATGAGGATCAAGTACAGTGGTATTATAACATCCTCACACCCAGATACGATGGCCTGACTTATAAGGTGCATGACATAGAAGGCTTTACTTACCACTTAGTGGTCGAACTTCAGATTGCTATCTAATTGTGTTCCCAGATCTTACACCACTGACTTTCAGCTTCAAGGGTGTTGTCAATGCTGTTATTAGCACGGAATTCCAGTTTGCAAAAGGCAAAAATAATTTCACTTTTTTGTGTTTATCTTTAGACTGTGTGGTTATGGCACCAATCATTTGTCTGTGTTATCTCCTACTGTAATATATTAACATCACTGGTGGACTCAATGATTTTGCACTCGATTTGTTATTAGATTGTCTGTTGTATAATAGTGCCACTAACTACTGGTGGATACAGCTGGCATATCACATCATGTACTGTCAGTGAGCCCCTAACAGTCTGTGAATGTCATACAGAGTTAGTTCAAAGATTTCCAGGTATCCCTGACTGTTCCTGATGTATTCTGGCTAGGTCACTGTGTACTCCACACCTGTATATGATTGCCTGACACCTATGGCTAGCAAATCTGGTGACTTCCTGCAGTAGGACAGCAGGTTATAAGCAGTAGTAGTGGGGGGATACAGTGTGTACATATTGAGCATACAATGTAAGAAAATAAATACATAACCAAATATTAATGTATGATTACTGTGTTCTGAGGGGTCTGACATGTCACAGACACATTCCCCACACTCTGGGGACAACCATTACATATTGTCCAACTGGTATCCAGACATTCACATGCGTCAGGCAGGAGGTCTACATATATCAGGCACATGTACACATTCCACAAACATCTGGGTACTGCAGATGTTGGATACCTACGAGGAGGAAACCGTACACCACAGATGCACTGCTCTCAGTCATTGTGTAGCACAGATATTGCTGGAATCTCCGCATGCACTTGTAGTACCACTCACCTATTTGTCAGATGTTGGCTGTATGTCATGGTACTGTAACGTTGCCAATAGGGAGACACACCACAGTCGATGGCAGTGATGGGTGTGGGCACATAACAACACAGTCTGTCACAACACACAAGCCATAACTGGTATACCTAGGACAATATGAGGTTACTAGGCTATGAATCCTGAGCCCCCATATGAATAGGCCAACTGTTAGCCAATGTGTATGCAAGGCAGCATCTGATGCCCGAGTCCAACAGGGACACAGGTGGTATCCCAAGGGTGTATGTGCAGTTAGCCATCCAGTTATCCAGGTTCTGCCTGCAAAGGTGTAAATAGCTGCCCTGCCTGATGTGGACAGGGTGACCATTCCACAGCAGGGTGACTGTGTGGGACACACATCTGAGGCACCAATAAGCCCAGCTGATGTCACATACCAGGTTGAGGGTGCGCGCGTGCGTGTGTGTGTGTGTGTGTGTGTGTGTGTGTGTGTGTGTGTGTGTGTGTGTGTGTGTGTGTGTTAATAGTGTGGAGCTTAAGTTGCACTTGTGCAGTAGTCCCAACAATGTGAAGTCTATGATTGCCTTGCATGCCAGACAGAGGTCACCTCTGAGAAGTATTTATGAAACAGGGTAGAGGGTTGGGCTTATAATCTATGTGTGTATGGTAGATGTTTGAGGCCCTGGTATTACCTGATGGAGAACCTCTGTGATGTCCCCAGCTGCTGCATGTGCTGTGTAAGGTGAATGACGAATGGGATATTTTACAGAATAATGGGCCTTGTTGGGGGAGAATACAGGGATGTTAGGACCCCATGTCCCTGGGAGACATACCCTTATGTATGAGGTGGGCCATATAGAAGGTTTATCATACAACGGAAGCAACATGGTGGTGAAATGTCATGTTGCCATCAACCTTTGTGCACAGACCCCTCACGACTGATTGCATGCATAGGATGTTATTAACACTGTGATGATATGTGGTTACGTCACTCTCTCCAAAGGGGTTGACACTGCATTTCCTGGTATGTGGCCTAAGGCCATGTATCTGGCACCAGTCATGTATCTGCATGACACCCTCCTAGGCAGATGTCTACATCACTAGGGAATCTGGTGACAGCACACAGCACACAGTCTTCTACAGACATGGTCAGTTATAGGCCAATGGCTGTGGTCTGCTCCTCAGATGTGTACATCACACATAACAGAAGCCCAAACACAGAACAACAAAATATGCTGCTAGTTTTAGCTCAACCGCTTGAGGCGGATTCCCCAGTGTGGATTAGTTGAGTCGTCTCAGTGTGCCAGTGTGCTGCCCCTGTGATAACATATGATGTAATGCATACTTGGGAGCATATATCTATTTTATATATATATATATATATATATATATATATATATATATATATATATATATATATATATATATATATATTATTATTATCTATTATGGCCAAGTGGGTTTGACTGTCAAAGACTTTGTCCAGGTCAAGGTAGGCAGTGTCACCCCTGTCCATGGCTTTGGTGACTGTGTCAAAGAGGTCAACCGAGTGTAACAGACATGAGCCCTTCCTTGACAAAGCCTAACTGTGCATGATGGAGGGTGTGGCAGTCACCGATGTCCTTGTTGATAAGGTTCACTATAAACTGTGCTATGGCCTTGCAGAACAGCCTAGATAGGCTGATGAGTATATAATGTGACAGATTGGTGGATGCCCCACCTTAGCGTAAAGATGTGACAGTGGTTGTCCTTCACATGGCTGGGACAAAGGCAGTAGTCAGGCCTCCTTTGAATACAGTGCCTTGTGGTTTTGCAAAGTTATGCTTGGGGTCATGTAGGATGCATCCTGTGATGTGATAGGCTCCCATGGCAAATGTATACCATCTTTCACATGGCAATGCTGACCTGTTCCCTACATATAGGAGAAGGGGATAGAGACTGTGGACATCCTGATTCATCATAATGGTTGCAGGGGGTGAAGTCTACACTGACTCTGTCAGGCATCAAGCAGGCTATACCTGCAGCACTGGTATAGCTAGTGTCCTTGACCGCCACAAGTGAGCAGAAGCAAGTGCTTCCTGTAATGTTGCAGATATATGTGCAGAATGTGAGATGATTGTCTGTAGTGGATGTTGACAATGTGTGCTCTGGGTTTGCTTCATAGGTTCATAGGTTCATAGGTTGGTACTAGGCTATCAGCCCTAGGGCCTATAGAAGCCTAGCCATAACAATTCCCTGGCTATTTCTTCCCAAATTATTTACTTCCCTGGACCCCTGTCTAGTAGGGTGACTGACGTGATCCCGGGGTGAATTTCCTTTTCCCATCCAATTGTCAAGGTTCCTTTTAAAGAGGACCAAAGAGGCATTTTGCTTGACATGTATGGGCAATCTATTCCAGAGTCTGGGGAGTTTCTGGGTCAGGAACCTATCCCTCCAGCATGTTTTGTTTATTGTGATGACAAAGTTTAGATCACTGGAGTGTGTGTGGCTCTGAGGGATTGGGATTTCTTTAAGTGTAGCATATCCAACAGCTCTGAGTTTGACATGGCCTTGTATGTTAAGCAGAGATCGCCTCTGAGTAGTTGATGTGTGCCAGAGTATAGGTGGAGTTTTTTAAGGTGGTCAGCGTAGAGTATCTGCTTTAGGCCTGTGATTCTTTTAGTGAGGTATTTCAGCAGCCTTTCCAGTTGTTGCAGATGTCTTGAGAGGTACAAACCAAATGGGGTGTTGTATTCTATAATGGGTCTAATGAGGGACAAGTAAAGTGGGACAATGACCTCCTTTTTTCTGGATGAAAAGCCCTTAGTGATGAAGTGTGCCACATAGAAGGATTTCCTGACTGTTGTGGCGATGTGGTTATCGGGGGTGATACCACTGTCCACCTGTGTACCTAAGTCTCTTATTGCAATTTCAGTGTTTAGTGTACTGCTACCTATGTGGTAATTCATGGGTACATGTTTTTTCCCATAGGGGATAACTATACATTTCTTGGTATTGTGCTTGAGCCCAGGGCTCTGGCACCAAGCATCTGTTTCTGTAAGGCCCTTTCGTAGAGTATCCACATCATTTGGGGATTCAATAATGGCTCCCAGTTTGCAGTCATCTGTGAACTTTGTTAGCCAGAGTCCCTTAGTGTTGGCCTGTACTTCAGAGAAGTAGATGCCAAACAAGAGCAGTCCCAGGACTGAACCCTGAAGTACTCCACTTGTCACTTGTCTGGAGCTGGATTTGGAGTCGGCTACTTTTACAGTGTGGGTTCTATCAGTAAGCTAGTTGGTAACCGGTCGAGTGATGTAGGGATTAATGCCCAGCTTAGTAAGTCTCTCTATGATTCCAGAGTGGGTGATGGTGTCAAACGCCTTGGCGAGGTCCAGATAGGCTGTGTGGACCACCTTACTCTCATCCACAGCTCTGGAGACTGATTCAAAGAAGTCAATCAGCTGTGCAGGTTTCCAAGAGTGCTCCCATTCACTTGTGAACACTAAGGAGACAATGCTGCAAAATGGGCACCTGCTTCTACTTTGTCTCTGACAGCAGTATGTCATCCCTATTATAGACATGTATGTATTGCAGATGTCCACCAGGCAGGTTTACATATCCTTGCAGAGCATGATGTAGTCCTGTCAGGTATACCTGACATGCATCTATAGAAATGCAAATATAGCGCTTGTGTATATGTGAGGATATTGGTGCCAGTCCCTACATAGGGTTTGGGGGCTGTGAAGCTGTGCAAACCACCCCCAGGAGGCTGTATTCCATGTTGGAGGTGTTTGTATGTCTGTCCCTAGCTAGATGGGTATTGTGGGAGATGGTGGCTGCAAATATGACAGCATGATGGTTGCTTTACTACAGAAGATGACACTGTAGGGAATGTTGTAGTGGTAACATGTGTTGTGTAATATCAACTCCAACACACCTTCACCTCATGTGGGGGTAGCGCCTAGCTGCACCAAGGTGTTTATAATACCACTGTTGATGGCCCTCTGTCCATTTGTGTGCTGGCATGTGTACATTTTCCAATGTATGTTTGGCTCATTCAAGTGACCCAGGATCAGGGTATAGACCCAAATCATAATAAAGCTGATGAGGTCCATATAGGCAGAATGGGATTCTTGGTCACATGTAGTGGCTGGTAGCTGGATATGATTTGAATATGTGTGTTGGCAATGGTGAACTGCCCCTGCAGTGTCCCCTGTGTGTCTGACTGCATGTACAGCATGGAGATGTGTATGTGTGTCATATATACTGAAATCACATGTCCCATGGCATTTCTGCCCACACCTTGGGGTATGACTGTATGATAGGATGGATGACCAGGTAAGGCTGGGATGCTGTCTGCAGCTTTGAACCATGTGTGTGTGACTGCACAGATGTCAGCATTTCCCAGGGTTAAGAATGCTTGCAGTGAGGGCAGAGTCATATGTAGACTCCTAGTGTTTAGCAGCATGGCCTTCAATGTGTGCTACACTGACAGTTGTATGTTGGTAGTGATAACCTCACCACTTGTTCTACCGAAGACACTATGAGGGTGACGAGAACCATTGTCAGCTGTCTGAAGGCCAGTTGAGACAGATGAAAGCCATCTCGTGTAAAGCAACATGGTCTGTTGACCATATCATCCTAGGCTCACAGGTACTGGTACCCCCTGGAATATCACAGGATTTAAGGCCACATGTTAAGGTCAAACATTTCCTGAATGTACTGCAGCATCAGTCTGGGTAACAGCGGAATGCTGCATAAGGCTAGGGACATACCTTCCTGGAACACATAATCAGTGTGCTCACTCATGTCTCACTGCATATTGTCCAGGGACATACATCTCAGGTTAGGCATGCCATCATGGACTGTGACAGACTCATGACAGTACCTGTTGGTGAGAGACAGCAGTGCGTATGCGATATGGCGGATTCTGTCACCTAACACACAAGTAACTGTTACCATCCACATATCCTGCCAGGTGAGAGGCACATCAGTGTGTCTCACAATGAGTCTCCTATGTGTAATATATTTGACATGTGATGATGCCTGCATGGCTGTGGGACACAGGTGTGTGACCATGTGTGGTATGTGCTATGTAGGGCTGTGGGATTCATGTGTGGCTTTGCCTCGGCGGTCTCCTTTATTTGTGGATGTGTATGTTGAGGACCTCTGCATACGTGCATGTGTGTGTGTTGTATAGGTGTGGGTAGTGTGTAGCAGGAAACATCAAGATCAGGAGGGCAATGCATGATGTATTGCCACTATGTTGCTGATAGCCACATACATACAGTGGTGATAGATGGTGGAGTATGATGTGGGAGTTAGCGGTGGATAGTGGTGGCAAATGTGGATGTGCAAGGTGTGTACATCATGGTGAGCAATGTATGTGGTCCTGTGGTGCATTGCCCTCTTCATGTCTTTCAGGTGGGATGTACCACTGTAGAAATCCACCTTTCTCAGAAGCTGAGACTGCCACCATAATTGATGCCCTGAGACTCCATCACCAGGTTCTGTTGTCAAGGAGTTGCCATAACCAGCAAGAACTTGCTGCACTTTGGGCAGACCTTCTGGCATCTGTTAATCATGTAGGCCAGCATGAGAGGAGCTATGAGCAGGTCCAACACAGGGCCACTGATCTGATATATCATGCACAGCAAAGGGCCACAGCTGTGGCCAGGGACTATGCTGGCACTGGTGGAGGGCCTGCTACACAACAACACTCTCAGCCATAGAGGAGTTTCTGGCAAATCTGGGTTCATCCACCAGCTCACAGGAATCAATAACACCATATGTCGTGGAGGTGGGTGGCCCAGCTTCCACAGCCAAGGACCATCCAGGGTCCACCAGACAGGTCTCCTGCCTTTGGAAGAGTAAGTCTTGGTTTTATTTGGGATGGCACGATCCATACATTCTTGTAGGTGTCCATAGAATGCGTTTGTGAAGGATTCTGCATCCAGTTGTCATCACATTAATACTGTAGCATTCATAGTGACAGCCTTTGTATACCTGTACACATATGTCAGGTCAATCTACATTTGTGGGGGGGGGGGTTGTAATGTACATGTGTGCACACATATTGGGAATGTCAGCAATGTAGGTAGTATCACAGTTTGTACTGTACATGTTGATATATGCACATATTATCCTCCACCAATGCCACAGTTGTGTCTGCTGACAATACATCTCCCACACAAATCCATAGGTACCTCTGGTGTGGCCAGTGGCCATCATGCTGTAGCTGGTGAGTGTGGAACTGTTTTGTTATGGCTCATCTATACCCTAGGTATGTTAAGGGGTGCCAGTTTGCCATGGACACAACTGTTAAGCTTAGCCATATTGCAATACTTGCTTGTTCACTTGTGAAAGAGTTCACTGGAGTGCATTACATCGGTAATCACAGTAGTATATTTGCAGGAGCTGTAACATATTAGCACATCACATCACAAGGGGATCCAGTGTCTGTCAGCCTGGGATGACATGCTCGGCAAGCCATGTTGCTTCGCTAGGGACTGCTTGCACCTGTCACCCCTGGGCTTTTGAATACTGGCTAAGGCCCTTGCCACCCCCATAGTGCCTTTTTTAGACAAGGCTCAAAAGACAAACCCACCTCCATAGATAATACAGGAAAAGAGATACTAATGGTAATGCTGCTCAATGCCAGAAGTCTAAACCTCAAAATGCACGCACTTGAGACTCTCCTCAGTATGGAGAACAATGATGTCTGTGCAGTAACAGAGACCTGATTCAAGGCTCCCGAAAGCACCCCAGCACTACCAGGTTATACTTCATACCATGCTTTTCGGCCACAAAACTCAGACTGAACCACAAAAGGAGGAGGAGTATCCATATACATCAAAAATACCCACACCTCCAGGTTAGTAGCACTGCACGAAGCAACGGAAACTATCCACGTGCAACTAACTATGGGCAAAACTGCCTTTCGGTTTATAGCCTGCTACAGACCACCCTCCCAAACTCAGGAACCCCACTTGGCCTTCCTGAAAATACTGGAGAACATGAAGTTCTCTTCAAACACCATCATATTGGGTGACTTCAACTACCCAAACATTGACTGAGTAAACTACTCAAGCCCACACACCCTCGCCCAATGGTTCATGGAATTTATAAACTCAAATGCTATGGAAGAACTGGTCACCACCCCCACAAGAGGGGAAAACATATTGGACCTGGTCATCACAAACATAGGGACTCTATGTTCCACACCTGAGGTATACCCCTCACTGGTAAGGTCAGACCACAAATTAATCTCACTGGACATCCATATCCCATCCCCACCCCCAGCCAAGGTAACCACGGTGAAGAACTTCTCAAAAGCAAACTTCACACTTCTCAAAACTGAGGTGGTATCCTTCAAAGCCTGTGGGCCAGAGGTAAACACGGCTCAAACCACAGAATCCTTCACAAACGCATTCTATGGACACCTACAAGAATGTATGGATCGTGCCATCTCAAATAAAACCTAGACTCACTCTTCCAAAGGCAGGACACCTGTCTGGTGGACCCCAGCCATAAATAAGCTATACAACAAAAGGAGGAAGCTACTACATGATAACGCAAAATCCCAAAAAGGGAAGGCATCTCTGATCAGTACGGGCAAGAAGCTACGATCCCTCATAAAATCGTCTAAGGCCAGCTTCGAAAGAAAAATTGCACAAGATACTAAGGACAATCACAAGGCCTTCTTTAGTTATGCCAGGAACCTGGGAAGCAACTTCCAGATATGCTCCGAGTTAGTGCAAACTGACAAAAAATACACTGAACCAACAGACATTGCCAACATCCTGGCAGAAAGATTCAGTGCAAATTTCTCCCCTCATCCCCTCCAAAAGAGCAAATCCCCATCCCAACAGACTGTAACCTCCCAGACATCACAGATGATCAGGTGAGAGCTGCCCTCTCCAAAGCAAAAAACACAGCATCAATGGGACCGGATGGTGTCCCGGGATGTGTCTTACACAAGCTACAAGATTAACTTAACCCTCACATTAAGTCACTGTTCAAGATCAGTCTTACCACAGGATATGTACCCAAGGAATGGTGTACAGCAACGGTGGTCCCGCTCCACAAGGGAGGTGCCACAACAGACCCCAGAAACTATCGCCCTATAAGCCTGACTATCCTGGTCTGCAAGGCTATGGAGCGTATCATCATGGAACTCATAAACAATGATATCAGAAACCTTCAGACACTGGATCTTACCCAGTTTGGCTTTGTTAAGGGCAGATCTTGCCTCTTGAACCTGGTTGACTTCTTTGAAACAGTTACCAGGGCCATAGATGAAGGGAAAGTAGTCCACAGAGCCTACCTGGACCTTGGAAAAGCCTTCGACACAATACCCCATTCAGGTATCATAAATAAGCTCACTAGCTTAAATGTCAACCCTTATGTCACAAGATGGGTTGCAAACTGGCTCAGGGATAGAACCCACATGGTCAGAATTGCAGGTGCCTTGTCAAACTCTACACCAGTTACAAGTGGAGTTCCACAAGGTTCAGTCCTGGGACCTTTCTTGTTCGGTATTTATTTCTCTGAGGTACAGGCAAACACGGGAGGACTATGGCTGACCAAGTTCGCAGATGACTGCAAACTGGGTGCCATAATTGACTCTCTGGCTGACACAAGTATACTCCAGAAGGGTCTCACAGAGACAGGTAACTGGTGCCAAAGTCATGGCCTGAAGCTAAATGCTAAAAAATGCATAGTCATCCCCTTTGGGAAAAACAAAGTGCCCACAGACTACCACATAGGAGGAAACACATTAAGTACGGAGGAAGTAATTATGAATTTGGGGACCCAAGTAGATAGTAATCTCTCCTTTGACAATCACGTTGCCAAACTGGTTAGGAAAACCTTCTATATAGCCCACCTCATCATGAAAGGTTTCACATCTAGAGCAAGAGAGGTCTTTGTGTCACTCTATTCATCACTCATCAGGCCCATAATTGAGTACAATGCCCCATTCGGGATGTACCTTACCCAACACCTGCAGCAACTGGAAAGACCCCAAAAGTACCTCACCAAGAGGATAAAGGGACTCAAACAGATGCCCTATGCAGATAAGCTAAAGAAACTCCAGCTCTACTCAGTTGCTTACCGCCTACTCAGAGGCGATCTGTGCCTGACATATAAAGCCATGTCCAACCCAGAATTAATGGACATGCTCCACCTCAAGGAATCCAAATCCCTTAGAGCTACAAGTTCTAGAGACTTAAACCTGAGCACAGAAATAAATAGGACATGCTGGAGGGACAGATTCATATCCCAGAGACTCCCATCACTCTGGAACAAAATCCCAATCCAGGTTAGGCAGAGCCCCTCACTGACCCTCTTCAAGAGAAATCTTGACGAGTGGATGGGAGATCGAAAGTATACCCCCGGGATCTCTTCTGGGTCCCTGCTAGACAGAGGCAAAATAAACAAACCGTAAAGGGACTATATTCTCTGACCTACTATTCATAGGCACAGTCTACAAAAATGCCCCAGGGCAGATAGCCTAGTATCAACCTATGAACCTATGAACCTATGAACATATTTTTGTGAAGGTGTAGGCAGTCTGCTATAAAGGGGTGCATTACTATTGTGGAAACAGGTGCACTGTGTTTTAGGTGAAGGTCCAGAACATACACGACATGACACTTATCTCACAGGTGCATAGTACTAGCAACATTAACTGGACATAGCTGCACTGCATGTTGTTAAGGGCCTGTTTTGTATGTATCTGTTGTGGTCTTCTTGTGTGTTGTCCATGCCATCAGTCATAACGTGTGGTCTGTATATTGCATTTATGGCACCTCACCTGTATGTGTGTCATACCTCTCAACTGTCCCTGATTTCCAGGGATGTCTCTGATTTAGACTCCAAAAGTTAGTTCTGTCCCTCTTAATCCCTCCTAAAACTGGTGACGGTTGGAGGAAAGGTGGTGAATTATACGCAACAAATAATGGCAGTAAGTCAGAGGAATATATTTTCTTTATTTCAGATTTTCTTTATTTCAGAAAATGTAGTTATTAACATTACTTTATTCTGCCAACGTGTCAAGGTAAAAGTATTAATATTTTAAAAATGACCCCGAGTATCCCTGATTTTTTCTGGGTCTATCCCTGATTCTGTTGAAACATGTCCCGGATTGTTTGAGAGCTATGATGTGTGTGTGTGTGTGTGTGTGTGTGTGTGTGTGTGTGTGTGTGTGTGTGTGTGTGTGTGTGTGTGTGTGGATCAGCAGACAAAATAGTGCAGGAATTAATGTAGTTATAGGATACTAGGTTCATAGGTGTGAACTAGGCTAATGGCCCTGGAGCCTTTACAAACCTATCCCATAGAAGTACCCTGGCATTGTGCTGCTTGACGTTAGTTCCCAGTGCCTCTATCAAATAAAGCCACTGGAGGGATCCCTGGGGTGAACTTTCTATTACCCATCCACTCATCAATATTTCTCTTGATGAGGAACAGTGAGGTGCTCTGCTTGACATGTATGGGAAGTCTGTTCCAGAGCATGGGCAGTCTCTGGGTGAGGAACCTGTCCTTCCAGCATGTTCTATTGATTGTGGTAATGAGGTTAAGGTCTCTGGAGGGTGTGGTGTGGAGGGATTGGGATTTCTTTAGATGTAGACAAAAAATGCCAGCATCAAGTTCAGTGTAAAGCATCAAAAAAGCATCCAAAGGCTGATGTATAAAGTATATAAACTTTTAATAATAAACACTGGGTGTTTATTATTATTAAAAGTTTATATACTTTATACATCAGCCTTTGGATGTTTTTTTGATGCTTTACACCGAACTTGATGCTGGCAATTTTCGTCTACTTGGATTATTTTCTGCCTTGCATTTGGGTCTTCCTTGCAGAGTATCTCTTCTTGGCCTTCTTTAGATGTTGCATTTCCAATAGTGTTGGGTCAGACATGGCTTTGTAAGTCAAGCAGAGATCGTCTCTAAGTAGGAGATATGAGACAGAAAATAGTTGGAGTCTTTTGAGTCTGTTCTTGTAGGACATGTGTTTAATGCCTAGGATCCTCTTTGTGAGGTATTTCTGTGGCCTGTCCAGCTGTTGCAGGTGTCTAATGAGGTACATGGCAAATGGGGCATTATACTCGATGATTGGTCTAATGAGGGAAGAGTAGAGAGAGATGATGACCCCTTTTTTATTCTTGGATGCAAAACCCTTGGTAATGAAATTTGCCACATAGAAGGACTTTCTGACCACAGTGCCAATGTGGTGGTCGAAGGAGAAGTTACTGTCAACCTGCCTCCCCAGATCTTTTATAAAGCCTTCAGTGTTCAGTGGGCTCCCACTGTGTTAATTAGTGGGAACTGAGTTTTTACCAAATGGGATGACAATGCATTTTTTTGGCATTAAGCTTAAGGCCATGGTTTCAACACCAGTCATTGGTCTCAGTGAGGCCTTTCTGTAGGATGTCTGCATCACTTGGGGAGTTAATAATGGCTACCCGCTTGCAGTCATCTGCAAACTTGGTCAGCCAGAGTCCCTTTGTGTTGGCCTGGACTTCTGAGAAGTAGATGCCAAACAGGAGAGGACCCAGGACCAATCCCTGTGGGATTCCACTCGTAACTTGTCAGCAGTCTGACTTGGAGTCCGCTACTTTCACACTGTGTGTTCTATCTGTGAGCCAATTTGCAACTCACCTAGTGATATAGGGGTTGATGCCTAGTTTGGTGAGTTTATCAATAATTCTCAAGTGAAGAATGGTATCAAAGGCCTTGGCCAGATTGAAGTAGGCTGTATGCACTGCTTTATCTACATCCACAGTCCTGGTGTCTGACTCAAAGAAGTCAACCAGGTTGAGCAGGCATGATCTCCCTTTCACAAAGAAAGTCATTACTTCCAAGGCTTGAACCCTGGACCCTGTGCACTGCAGTCACAGCAACATACCACTACACCATCTCAGCTGTTGTCTTCCTCTCACAGGTGATGATAGTGGAGTGTGTCTCCCTCACAACCTGATATCAGTGTCATATTGGACTCTGATGATGATGATGGCTATAGTGAGGCATAGTGGGGTTGCTGGGTGCTGAATCTGTCCCATTGGTTGACATCTCCCTTTCTCCTCCAATGTGCCCCACACACAGTCAGTATGCCCACACATACCCATTCCCCAGCAGCTACAGATATAGGACAGTCAGAGGGAAGTGGCATCGAACAGGATAGTGTGGCAACGATGGCGTCTGTGACTGTAGACGGTAGCCATATCCAGACAGCTCATAAGGTCCCACACAGGCAGATTGACAGGGGTGCTCAAAGGAGGACTGCTGCCCATCCAGCACCTGTCAGAGATGTTACAGCATGTGACACCCGATGCATGTTTCGGTCCATCATGGAGGCACAGGCATGTTGTGAATGGTACGCCAGACAGCTGCTCAGAGTCATGGATGGCACACTGACTGGCATGCATGACTCCATCCACAGCATTGGTGATACCTTAAGTCATTTTGCTGATGTAGTGAATAGATGGCTGAGAGCTCACATGGCCATGCACAGTCACACTCCCGTAGTGGCAGTACCACCAGCAGTACTGACGGGAGGGTGCTGTCCACACCACAATGTGGCAGGCCATGGGCACATGGTTCTGAGCAGTCCCATGAGGGACACAGACCCAGCAGAACACTGGTCACCATCAATAAGTAGCACCACATCTGGCATTGGGCATGGTAGTTCCAGTGACACTCCTGACAGAACCAGTTCCCTTGTTCATGGCCAGAGATGGTAAACTGTCCAGTCTGCCATGTACGGTCCATAGCTGTCCAACATACCCTCATGTAGGGCTGGTACATGGCTTCACTGTGTACATGCACACACTCACACATCACTTTCACATGCAGGTCACCAGCAGACACACACAGCTCCTCTCCATGGTCCAGCTGACCAGCACCCCTCCAAATACACACACATGATGTCAACTGTGTGGTACAGCCTAGGCCTTTGGCAACTCCACACCACACCCTGTGCATGTGATGATACCTGTGCCACATCCCTGTTATACATAACATCAATGCAGGGACATGCTAATATGTGTCTGATGCACAGGGTGAATATAGTACAGTTAATGGAAGTTTGTAGTGCAGTAGTGTTATTCCCTGTAAGGTGCTGTCTGCTGGCAATTGTCATATGTACACATTAAAATGTATGTACCTTTGTGCCATGATGCTGAATTGTTGTTAGCATTGTTGAGTGACTGTCTCCCAGACCTTATTCTTTTTCTGTTGCAGGTATCTGCATGTGTACAACATGGGGGCCTGCTGCCAGTACAGCAGCTCAGGATGGCATCAGAGAAATGTGACATCACCAAGGTATGGCTGCATAAGTGCATGGTTACCTAGGTGCGTATCTGTAGAACAGTGTATGAGGGACAATGGGGGCGGACACTGTAATCTTGCATGCATACCCCTTGACACAGCATGCTACTCTTGATACATGCCACCTGGGAGTTTTGTAGGATCACAGGTTCTTAGGCTCATAGAAGGTTACTAGAGTAATGGCCCTGGGTCCCTTACAAGCCTTGCCATTACTTTATCCCTGACAGAATCATCGTTCAGCCCATATTGCCTGTGTCATTGAGGAACACATTTGCAACCTTTTGGACAGATCTGTAGTTTCCCATCCACTCATCATGGCTGCACTTGATGAGGGTCTGCATGGTACTCTATTTGACATGTCTGAAAAGTGCTTTTCTGTGACAGGACAGCCTCTGGGAAACAAATCTGTCTCTCCAGCAGGTTTTGTTGATATTGCATATCAGATTCAGGTCTGTTGTGCTGGTAATGTGCAAAGAGTTAGACTAACATATATGGGCCAACTGTTGAAGGGCTGGGCACAACATTGCCATCTAGGCATGCCATAGCCTACCTGTGGACATCCTGTCCAATACCGAGTGGACCACTACTGAATCAAGGCTGTCTGCATGGAACAGGTGTTGAAGGCCATGGATTACCTTTGTGGGTATTACTATGGCCTTTCCAGTTGCTGCAGATGTGTGAATAAGTACATACCAAATGGGCCATGATACTAAATTATTATTGCACTCACTGAGGATTATACAGAGGTAATGTTATCCTTTAGTCTGGATGCACTCCCCTTACTTATGTGGTAGACAATATGCAAGCCTTTTCTGACCACTGCCACTACTTGATGACTGAACGCAACAGTGTTATCAACATGACCACCCAGGTCTCTCAATACAGGTTGTGTGTTTATGGGGTTGTCATTGATGTGGGAAATAGTGGGGCCATGTCCTTGCCGTATGGTATGATGGCACAGTTTCTGCATTGCACTTGATGTCAGGACCTTGGCACCATTCCATACCCAATGTATGACACTGCTGAAGTGCGTTAACATCAGTTAGATGGTCAATGACAGACAGCACACTATTTACAGTTGCCACAGCCTTAGGCAGTACCTACAAATGTGGGTGGTGGCAGTTGGCATTCATGCCTAGATACATGTGGGTCATTGGGGACATTGGGGAAATGTTTGTTGTCCTACACTCTTGGGACCACTGTATTGTTTGAGTTTTTTTCACCGATCACACCTGGCCAAACATGGACTGCAACCTGCAGGGTGGGACAGGTGGTGGCCATACCTCTCACCTGTACAGATTTCATCAGAATGCCCTGATGTTTGCCACATATCTTAGGTCTGTTTGTCATAACATTGTGGTTTTCTGGGAAACTAGTGGCACATGATTAAAGACTGACAGACAATAATGACAGATATTTTAATTTCAAACTTCATACCCTGCAAGAAATGCATGCTAATGCACAACGTCTTATGCTATCTACTTTCTATGTTTGTAAGAGCAATATTTAAAGATTGACCCCTATGTTTGGCCTTTGTCCCACTTTTCTGTATGGCTTTATCCATATGTCTTGTTCTAAGGTGTTGAGAGGTATAGTGGTGGCCCTAACACAGTCACAGTGCTGCAAGGGGATATATATACATACATACATACATACACACACACACACACACACACACACACACACACACACACACACACACACACACACACACACACACACACACACACACACACACACACACACTCATGAACTGCCATTGTTGACAGTAGAACCCCTACCTACCTAGTTTTACATACAATAGCATTATATACATATCATATGTGCCACAGAGCTTATATGTTTATTTCAGTGTTTGTCACTACTATTCAGGTGAATGACACCTGCAGGTGCTGTGAGGATTGCCAGTGGGGGGTTAACAGGTTTGCACAGGCCGTTAAAATGGTATAACTGTGACACAGACACACAGCTGCTGGGGGATATGCATACAAACACGCATACACTCACAGAGTTGCTATATTTGAAATTTGAACTCCTGCCTATCTAGTTATGCACAGTATAGACTGGCATATCTATTGCATGCACCAAAATGCTATTGTGTTAGAAAATGTCTAACTGTGCTTCTCAGATGGACGATATCAGTAGGCCCTGAATAGTTTGCCAATGGTGGGTTGACAGGCTGGAACAGGCCCACAAAATGGTATAACCATTACACACAGAGGCAAGACAGCTACACTGCTGCAGGGGATATACATACACAGACACATACGTGCACACAGTTGCCAGTATTGACATTAGAACCCCCTATCTATCCAGTTGTATGTACTACAGTGCTACGTACTTATTGAGTGCACCATGGCATTTATATGTATAGAGAGTGTCCAACGGTGCATCTAAGGTGGATGATATCTACAGGCCCTGTAAAGTAGTGCAATGGGTTGTTAGGGGGGTATAACCAACACAGATACACAGGACAGACACACTGCAACAGGGGATATGTTTCACAAACACACACACACACACACACACATATATATATATATATATATATATATATATATATATATACACACACACACACACACACACACACACACACACACACACACACACACACACACTCACACAGTTACTAGTATTGAGATTAGAACCCCTACCTTTCTAGTTGTATGTACTACAGTGGTATGTACTTATCGTGTGCGCCACAGAGCTTATATGACTAGAGAGTGTCCAACGGTGTATCTAAGGTGGATGACGTCTACAGGCCCTGTAAAGTGCAATGGGGGGTTAACAGGTTGGAACGGGCCTTAAAATGTAGTTGCATTGCACACACATAGGCAGGAAAGACACACATCCACAAGGGGATATACTTAAACACACACACGCCGAGTTGCCATTGTTGGGATTAAAACCACTACCTATCTAACTGTCTACACTATAGTGCTACATTTATTTATTTATTTTTACATTCGTTATCTGGGATAGTCCACTGGACAAATGTCCGTTTCCAGTGGAGTCCTGTGGAGAAAAGCTCTGTAATAAGAAAAACATGTAATGTATAATGCATATACAAAAGTAGCAGAGAAAAGTTACAAGCAAGTTAAGTACAGACATAACATTTACATTCAAGTTAAAAAAACAGACATAATAGCTCACTTGATGAAACAAAGAAGTATTACAGAATCACTAGAGTCACAAGCCTATGAGAAACATCAACACTATAGCTGGGGTGACAACTACAACATAAAGGAGATTTAAAAGTCTAAACCAGAATCAAAATCTCATTAATAATATATCATATGTATATGTACAACCTTAGGACCTAGACCCTTTAATTGTTAAGTAGAAATTGTGATATTTGGTTAGGAGATGTGAGCATATTGGAGAAGGGTCTAACCTGGTGTAGTGCAAGAGCATAGCCAGCTAGTAATGAGATGGGTTTTTAATGATTTTTTTAAACTGTGTAAAGGAAGTGACAGTATGTTTATAACTGGGTAGAGCACTCCAGATTTTGAATACATAATTAGAGAAGAGGGAGTCACCTGCATAATTGTTAGTTTTAGTTACTATTAGAATAGGTTTGTTGATGGAGTAAAGAGTCGTGTTATTGCTGTGGAGGTAAAGTAGGTTTTGAAGTGCAGGGTTTTTTCTGGATGATACAGAATTTTATGGGCCAGAACAAGTTAATTGTAGTGTAAGAGTTGGGGAAGTTCAAGCCAGTTGAGCTGCTTCAGGGATGAACAGTAGTGAGACCTATATGGGGAGTTAGAGGCGAATCACGCAATTTTGTTATAGCATGAGTCAAGCCTGGCTAGATCTGCTTTTCTAAGGTTGGTTAGAATAGGTGAAGCATAGAGGAGGGTTGAGATGAGCTGGGTATGGGCTATAGTTGCTTCTGTTGGTTGGGTAAGGAATTGTCTATTTCTATAGAGGGTACCTAGTTTTTTGTGGACCTTCTTGGTGGTCTGGGAGATGTGAATATCAAATCTGAGTATGTTATCAATCTCAACACCAAGGAGAGATAGTAGTATTATTGCTGGACAAGATATTGAAGGTGGTGGTTGATGAAGAGGACCTAGCAGGTTTAAAGAGCATTAGTTTGGTTTTAGCAGGGTTTAGTATAAGTTGGATATTGGATAGCCATGCTTCCATAGAGAGGAATGAGTCTTATGTTAAAGTATGAAGTTCATTTGGTGAAGAAGCTGCACAAATTAATGCAGAATCATCTGCATACGGAATGACAGATGCATTGGAAGTGGAGGAATAGAGCTTGTTGGTTTAGAGGGTGAACAGCAGGGGGCCTAATATAGCACCCTGGGGAACACCAAAAGTGACTGGAAGAATGGGGTGAGAGGTCTTGTTTCCACAGAAATGCCTGCTGTCAGCTGCTTAAATAGCTTTGGAACCATCCTATGGAGGATTGAGAAAGAGCTAATTCAGCTAGTTATCATTTCTGCCATGGGGCTTATGCATTTGGAGAGTGTCTGCCACCACTGTTGGGGTGGATGGCATCAGTAGCTGCTGACAAGTAGGCCACTGTTGTGGAGGACACTAGTCACAGGGCCATAAAATGGGTGACCAGTACACAAACATAGGACTGTTGGGCATGTGTATTCTGATCTATGTGTAATAGATGCAGAAACGCACACACACACACACACACACACACACACACACACACACACACACGCACGCACGCACGCACGCACACACACACACACACACACACACACACACACACACACATACACACAGACACACACATGCAAGACAGGTGATGTGAGATCACAACCCCTACCTAACTACTATTACACAATGGAGTTCACCATAGTATTTGCCACTGGTCACAATTGGTGTACAAGTGGCTGCAGCACTACATCACTCTATGCCTTTCAGGGTCTCTCTCTCGCTCTCTGTCTCTCTCTCCCCTTGTCTCTACCTCT
This sequence comes from Protopterus annectens, assembly GCF_019279795.1. NCBI lineage: Eukaryota > Metazoa > Chordata > Ceratodontiformes > Protopteridae > Protopterus > Protopterus annectens. Next base: position 1,532,363,527 of record NC_056726.1, read on the forward strand.
CTATAAAGTATATATTTGTATTTGTTGCCTATATATATATATATATATATATATATATATATATATATATATATATGTATATCACACACTTAACAGATCAAGATATATCTTCTATATGCCACATATGGAAAAATGAGGGTAATCACGTCTGATGGGGGTGGGAAGAGACAGTTATAGTGCACATAGCTGTCTGTATGCACAGGCATATATGGACATCACAGTTCTGTATTCAGATGTGGGTTCAGACATGGGCTGAAACTAGCTAAGTGTAGGAGCATGCCAAGTATCAAGACTAACTGTGGGACTCCAGGCCAGACCTACCTCTACTCCTGTCCAGGATTTTGTGTGCTACAGCCAATTGGATGATGAACTTGTTTAAATAGTCCAGCACCTCATTGGTATACTGGCTGAGGGATCTCCTGACTGTGTGCTACCATTATTAACAGAGCCATATGTAAGATGGGCACAGAGTGTATTGGAGTGAGCAGAGTTTTGCATAATATGTCTGGTACATTTTACATAGCACTATGATTTCCTGATATGTCAGTGGAAGATCAATATAGATTAATGTGAGGAACTGCTGACAGACATTTGGCTACTGACCATACACTGCCGGGAACCCATGCTACTACACAAATTGTTATAGTCTGCACATTCTACATTTGTCTGAGGTGGGAAGTTTCAAAGCCCCCATGCTAAAGGGTAATGCTGTCCAAGCTGCAAAATCCTTTACTAATGCACTCTACAGGAACCTACAAGAATGCATAGATTGTGCTATCCCAAACAAAACCAAGACTCGCTCCTCCAAGAAAAAGAAACCAGTCTGGTGGACCCCTGCCATAAACAAGCTATATAATAGAAGGAGGAAACTAGTACAGAAAAGAGTAAAATCCCAAGAAGGGAAGACATCCCTGATCAGTATCAGCAAGAAATAACGTTCCCTCATAAAATCATCCAAGGTTAGCTTTGAAAGAAAAATTGTCATGGACTCCAAAGATAACCACAAGGCATTCTTTAGCTATGTCAAGAATCTAAGTGTCAATTCTCAGATCTGCTCGGAGTTAGTGCATAATGGCACAAAACACACTGAACCAACCAATATAGACAACATCCTGTCAGACAGGTTCAGTGCAAACATCACCCACCTCTCACCCCCAAAAGGGCCCATAACTATACCAGAAGAATGTAGTGCCCCCAAAATCATAGACACCCAGGTTAAAACAGCCCTCTCCAAAGCCAAAAACACAGCATCAGTGGGACCGGACGGTGTCCCAGGCTGCATCCTACACGAGCTCAAAGATAAACTAACCCCCCACCTAAACACATTGTTTAAACTCAGCCTCTCCACAGGCTATGTGCCCACAGAGTGGCGCACAGCAACGTTTATTCCGTTCCACAAAGGTGGAGCCACAACAGACCCCGGGAACTATTGCCCTATAAGCCTGACTAGCTTGGTCTGCAAATCTATGGAGCACATCATCATAGATCTGATTAACAGAGACATTGGGAACCTCCAAACACTGGACCCTACCCAGTTCAACTTTGTTAAGGGCAGAGCATGCCTCCTAAATATGATGGACTTCCTTGAGACAGTTACTAAGGCTATAGATGAGGGAAAGGTGGTCAACACAGCCTACCTAGACCTTGCAAAGGCCTTCAACACCATTCCCCACTCAGGTATTATAGACAAGCTCACTAGCCTGAACATAAACCCCCTATGTCACGAGATGGGTTGCCAACTGGCTCATTGATAGAACCCACATGGTAAGAGTTGCGGGAGCTATGTCTGACTCTAAACCGGTTACAAGTGGCATTCCCCAGGGCTCAGTCCTAGGACCCCTCCTGTTTGGCATATACTTCTCAGAGGTACAGGGAAGCACAGAAGGACTATGGCTGACCAAGTTCACAGATGACTGCAAACTAGGGGCTATAATTGACTCTCCGGCTGACACAGACATCCTCCAAAAGGGTCTCACTGAGACAGATACCTGGTGTAAAAACCATGGCCTCAAGCTAAATGCCAAAAAGTGCATAGTCATCCCCTTTGGAAAAAACAAAGTACCCACAAACTACCACATAGGTGTTAGCCCCCTAAATACACAAGATGTAATAAGGGATCTGGGGACCCAAGTCGATAGTAAACTCTCCTTTGATAATCACATTGCCAAAGTCGTTAGAAAATCCTTCTATGTGGCCCACCTATTCACAAAATGTTTTGCATCTAGATCGAAATAGGTCATTGGGCCCCTCTACGCATCACTCATCAGACCCATCATAGATTACAATGCCCCATTTGGGATGTACCTTACAAGACACCTGCAACAACTGGAAAGACCACAGAAGTACCTCACCAAGAAGATCACTGGTCTCAAGCAGATGCCCTATGCAGCTCGACTGAAGAAACTCCAGCTGTACTCGGTTGCATACCGCCTACTCAGAGGTGATCTCTGCCTGACATACAGAGCCATGTCCAACCCAGAATTGATGGACATGCTCCCCCTAAAGAAAACCATATCCCCTCGAGCCACACGCTCCGGGGATCTAAACCTCACCACAGCAATAAATAGGACATGCTGGAGGAATAGATTCCTGTCCCAGAGACTTCCCATGCTCTGGATCAAGATTCCAATCTACATTAGGCAGAGCTCCTTGCTAACCCTCTTCAAGAGAAACCTTGACGAGTGGATGGGAAACAGAAAGTTTACCCTAGGGATCACTTCAATGGCTCTTCTGAACGGAGGCACAGGGAACTAATCTAAGGGGGTGGCGAAATCCAACACATTCTGGCTAGGCTTATAAATGTCTTCAGGCAGATAGCCTTGTACCTACCTATGAACGTATGAACCTATACCTTTGCTACCACAGACTACTACCCCATTTATTTGTTGTTAAGAAGAGTGACTTACCTTGTGCCTGGAACAGTTGAGAGGACAGTGCTTCAGTGCTGACTCTGTCGGATGCATTCAGTACACATCCTATACATGGTAAGGTACAGGTAGTGTGGTGTGGCTGGCATCCCTTTTACTATGTATGTGACTTGGAGTGAGGTGCCAGTCCCTGAGTCCCTCGGTTGTCAGTGCATGTGCTATGCATTGCCTCTTTGCCAAGGCCAGGGTGTATTGGGCATGCCTATGTCTGCCTACAGGGACAGCCTCAGGGGGTTCCTCCTCCAAGTCCCCCTGTGCCTGTGTGGATCTTGGCACTGGTTGGGAGCTGTGTGTCCTTTCCCTGTGATGTTCCTGCTGCAGATATTTCCACAGGATCACATTGTGCAGCATCGCACATACTATGAACACGTGTGGTGTCCCTTCCCTGTGATGTTCCTGCTGCAGATATTTCCACAGGATCATATTGTGCAGCATCGCACATACTATGAACATGTGTGGTGTCCCTTCCCTGTGATGTTCCTGCTGCAGATATTTCCACAGGATCATATTGTGCAGCATCGTACATACTATGAACATGTGTGGTGTCCCTTCCCTGTGATGTTCCTGCTGCAAATATTTCCACAGGATCATACTGTGCAGCATCGCATATACTATGAACATGTGTGGTGTCCCTTCCCTGTGATGTTCCTGCTGCACATATTTCCACAGGATGATATTGTGCATCATCGCACATACTATGAACATGTGTGGTGTCCCTTCCCTGTGATGTTCCTGCTGCAGATATTTCCACAGGATCATACTGTGCAGCATCGCACATACTATGAACATGTGTGCACTTTTGGCTGGAGAGTACTGCAGGGCTCCACTGGATATGTCAAGGCACCAGAACTCTGACTTGAGCAGCCCAAAAATGCACTCTGTTATGTTCCTAGACTGTGTGTGTGCCTCATTATGGTGTTCTTCAGTCAGTGTGTGTGCATTTCTGATGGGTTTCATCATCCACGGTTCCAGTGCTTAACCAGCATCCCACAGTAGATGGCCGTATGGGATGACCCCTGGCAAATGTGTGGTACAGGTCTGAGGTGTACCAGATGTGGGACTCATGATAATTGCCACGGCTGCCAGCACAGACACTGATGATAATGCCGTGGGCATTGCACAGGACCTGGCAGTTGATGGAGTGATACCCCTTGTGGTTGATGTAGATTCTACCCTCCTCACTGGGTGGTGCTTTGATGTGCACATGAGTACAGTCTACTGCACCCAGTACCTCTGGGTATTGTGCTACATGGTGAAAGACATGGATATTGCTGGTCCTCTCCGTAGGGGTATGGGGTAAATAAATGTGCTCATTGGCATATGTTAGCATGACATCCAGGAACTGTTGGAGTACCCTGGATTCAGATGCCTGTGAGACTCCCATCATATCCCCAGTAGGTCTTTGGAAAGTACCTGCAGCTAGTATTCTTAAGGCTACACATACCTTTGTTTCCACTGGGATGAGTTCCCCTCTGTTAGCTCTGGGTCTGAGATGAGGGTGGCAGAGCTTGGTGAGTTCCTGTAGCACTCTACTATCTCCAGCTCATGTAGCCCCTGAAAGGTTACGCTAGGCCTGAACGCTCTTCTCCTTCTCAGTCTGGACCTATTGTCAGCAGCAGCATCATCACTGACCTCGGCCTCTAAAACATACAGATATAGCAGAGCAGGAGTAGCCCCTATCATTTTGTCAGTTAAAATTCCCAAGTGTGTACTCCAATGGTCCAGAGTATGTTGGAAAAAGCAGATTGAAGGGTGTATGCATACTTTATAGTGGTGTGTTGCAGGTGCAGCCTATGTAATTGGCTGACTATGATACATTCCACCTGCTAGGTATATCACTGAGGGGTTTGAATGGGCCAATGTCAGTGGAACAGAGCTCATCAGTCATTTATACTTAACTGGCTTTCCCAGGCTATTTCCTTTTATTTATTTATTTATTTATTTTAATTTCTTCCACTGCTAAGCAGTGAGGCACACCTGACAAACCTGTGGCTCTAGTGTAAACATTGCTTAGCAGTTTGGACCCTCCCCTGTACATGGGCATGCTTAGCTTTTCATTAGCCAGCTAAAACACATGCCATGGAACTAAGCATAGCTTAGCAGCCTCAGCATGCCCCCCTGCTTAGCTGTGCTTAGCTGAGCATAAACAGGTGCCGCTAAGTTCCAGTCCATTTAAACGTGCAGTGAAACAACCCCTTTTTGATGTTAGCTATCTGTTATGTTGACACCAACACAGTTCTAGCCCTACTACGATTAGTACCTACAGACACGGTGGTCTTTTTTGCTATTCAATAATCCTGCCTCATGTACATACACCTAATTGTGTATACCCTGGATACTGCACTACACCAGGGCCTATCTCCTTAGCAACCACTGTAGCCTGCCATTGTATGACTCTGCATGCTGGGCACTATAATGCAATACTTTTGCATATGTGCAACTTTCATATTTTACAATTTTTTTTTTGCAAAATGGCATGTTTCTGCATCACTGCTTGCCACTTAAATGTAAAATATGCATTAAAAAATAATTCATAATTTGAATTGTTTTTTTTTAACTCACTGACCATAGTTTTGGCCATTTGCATGCCTAATGCGCACTATACAGCCTTTTTTGGGGCTTTTACAACCCCTGTTTAAAATTTATACTCCAGTATATGGTTTGTAACCTCGTACATTTCTCGTACTGCCATAGCACCTACACGGGTGCCTTTCTGCTTGCGGAATCAGAAATTCACCTCATTTGCATGTTTTTCACCAGCTTATGAGGTGATTTGCATTCCATGAACACCTCCATGTCCGCACAGTGTCTGCACACTCATGCATGCCCCAGCCCTGTTTCCTGGATTGCTTGGGGGCCGTATTCCATGTTCAGGCACAACACTATTCCTACATGGAGAATCGCTCCATGTAGTCTTTATTGAATTACCCCCATTTTTTTATTTTTCTCTCTAATGTTCCCAGGGTTTACCTTATTACAATTTCTTCATTACTTCTTCTCAGCAACATTTTCTTTTCATCTTCTGAGCCCCCATTTTCAGTCTCTATAACCTCAATTTACTTAAATATTCATCCATTTTTTTAATTACAGAACATTTTTTTACCTTTACTAATTGAATACTTAACTATTGTGTCCAAGTTCAAAAGAAGAACTTTTGTTATATCTCTTTTCCATTGTTCCATCTTCATCAGCACCCAATACAAAATTAAGGATGCAAAAAATGAATTGAATATCTCAGCCCCACCCTCTTTTCATTATAATGCAAGCATTATTAGTAGTAGGAATATGTGTTTGTAATATGTGTGTGTTAATATAGACAGGTAATATCTATTTTTTACAAATATCTAATTAATAGAGTTTTTATTTGATCATGACATCATGGTATGATGTGATAATGAAGTTGTATTTAAGAAAGTGAATAATTTGGCTTGCTGTTCTGATGAAGTCTTGTGCATTATAAAACAAAATCACTAAACTTGGTGGTGTTTTTGATATCAAACTGCTGTTTTTTCATTAACATTTTGGCTACTAGCTTGTTTGAAAGTTGATTTTTGGTTACCTTGAATCAGAAGTTTTTAGTGTATTGAAGACATGATTGCACACATTTCCCAGTATGTCTTCATTGGAGTCTTCAAGGGAAAGCAACCCCATGTTTAATGGCAAGTAGTTGGCTGTGTCTGTTGGACAGCTTACAAACCTAATCATGCAGCTTATGCAGATGGTTTCTACCCAGATACAACATACTTTGAGTCATCCAATTGAAACATTGTCTTCTGGTGTTTTAATGAACATTTTGGTGGATAATACTGAAGAGGTACCAGAGAATTCTATTCCTCATGGACAAGACCATGGTGTCACATTTATATCATAAGCTACAAACAGTCAAAAGCTCAACAAAACATGCTCTGGACACTTGGTTATATACTTCAGTTTCTTTACTGGATTCTACTAAATCAGGTAATGACACTTTTTCAAACCAAATTTTTTAATTTGAAAAGAAATTGAAAACATATTAGAGTTTGAAACTCATGAACTGTTAATGAATGCATCAGGCATAAACATATCCCTAAAGGACTTCAAATGTGGATACTCCCCAAAACCTTGAAAATGGGTTCTAAACTGCTTCATGAATGTATTAATATGTCTGATAGATATAGCTGTGAATTGATGGAGTTACTTAAGCAGAACAATAACAGACACATTGGTGTGTTATTCCAAGAAATGAATGTATTAAACAAAAACATTCAAAAAGGTTTATTTGATATTAAATAATCAGATTATATGGCAATTTTTTCAACAACTAGATTACTCAGTGAAGGAGAATATGGACAGCAAGCAAAAAAAAATGTTGCAGGACAGAATTGACTATGAATACAATTGTGCATATCCTCAGCCTTAAAACATCTATAAAATAATTATAAAGCTGAGGGTGATGAGTTTAGGATGTATCAATAATTAATTATACATCAGAGAAGAATCTTGATAGCCCATGCATGCAACACTCAGAGACATTAATCAACTAATAGAAAAGACAGTTAGGAGGGAGAGGCAGGGGACTTTCAACACAGAGAACACAAACGAAACAGACAGACCAGTTGCAGTCAATTCAGGGGATTAGATGAGGAAGAATATTCTAACAACTGATGAAACACATGCAAGGGTTATCAGTGAGGCTGATAAGCTATGTAATTAAAGTTCATTAATTATAAGTTATATTTATTTTAGATTATTTAAACATGGTTTTACATATGTTCCCTCCCAGTATTCTGAATTGGGACAGACTTTATTAGAGTTGCAGTCATTCACTAGGAAGTTACATTTGAAGTTATTTTTCAAAAATAATACATAAGATGTTGAACATTATGAAAGAAATGTAAAAAGGAAAACTGTTTTCAATCCTCCATCCATCCTAGGGTTACCAACTTTTCAAATGCCCAAAGTGGGACATTTTTTGTAGAAATTTGAGATTTTGCAGGACAAAACATACCCACGGCCAATGCAAAGGGCAGAACTTCACTTTTTTGACAAAATAAAAGCTTATTCTTCTAGCATTTGAGTTACTTATGCTATTTCATATAACATTTAGGTGTTTCAGATACAAAATAACTGCTTTATACAACTAGTAGAAACAACTAGTAAACTCAGTAAAACTACTAAAAATACTGAAACACCTTTCCACAAAGCACGAAGCCAAAAGTTAAATAAGAATAAGCATTTTCATTCTTTATTGGTATAGAACTTCTTCAGATTCAAAACAATTAAAAGCCGAAGTCATTTAAAACATAAACTAGCCAAGCAACCTTGTTTAATGCAGTAAAAGCTGGTAATTAAAGAAATAGGACATCTCATGCAGCTTACACCACTAAGATGTATCAAAAAGCAACAAATTCATTAACAGTTACTTAAGAAAAGAAAGCGTTACAACAATTCCCACTCCAAAAACAATATCGAAACAAAGAAATACAGTGTATTGTTCAAAGTTTATCAGCTCTTAAGTGAAGCAAATTAAACAAATAAATCCTGCCATTTAAGCCAGGGGTTTGCGTTGCATTCAATAATACTTGCCAATAAATTTCCCTGCTCTCCAGAAAGTCTAACATATTGCCTATTGTGGGCTACAACATACCTTTTCCAACATACAAAAAATACATTTATTAAAACTAATGCACATGTTGACATGTTTCACCAAAGCATTAGAAATATTTTTTTATAGCATAACAGTGCTGGTATATCCTGGATTTTAATTTTTTTTTCTGTTGTTTCTGATGTAGAAAGCTGTACAAGATAAACATGTAGCTAAATAAACCACCCCATTGGCACTGCAGTAAAAGGAGCCTTCTATTCTAATTGCCTTAGGATAATTGCCCACCAAGATATTGGGTGTCTCATTGATAAACTGACACTGCTTACAGGATGCACACTTTTTCATACCATTAACACGGGGTCTTGGAGAAGGTATGTACTTATGGCCTTCAGGAATGTGTTTGATACTCTTGCCCTTTTTGTATACAATTTTTTGGTGGTCTCCTATTTTCTCAGTTTAACCAAACATTCCAAAACATGGGTCCATTTGTTATCAAACATGGCCCTAATGGCCCCGTTATTATGATGATAAGTTATCAACATAGTGTTAAAAATCCTGTTCTCTGATCACTTGTTCTTATTAGAAAATTCTGAACCATGTAAAAGCAGCCCATTTTGGGTATTTCTGTACTCCTGTATGAAAGTATTCAGTTCATCTATCATAGCTGCAGGGTATTCCTTGTCAAGAAACATTTGCTTAAGCTGTATCAATTCATTATTAAAGACACTGTCTTCCATAATAAGCCCAGATAGATGAATCATTTGTCCTTTAACTAAGTTCTTAGAATGTGTGGGCATCCTATAAATAGTGGATGTGTATATCCGTTCACAGTAATTTTTGTAAACTTTAATGACCAGAAAGTTACATCTGTCATCCTCCGCATGATGGATAAACAACAGAAAGGTAGAGGTGGAATAAATGTGTTTGAATAAGTGAACTAATTGTGCCAAAATTACCTTTCCACGAAATTAAAATGTTATCCAGGCACCTAAAATATCTCATGATGTAGTCTTTGAACAATGAAGGAAAAATGTAGTTCTTTTCCCCCACCACCAGAGTATAATATTGGCAAAAATATATGCAGCTGATGCCCCATTGCCACACCACTTATTTGTTTAAAAATTTTGTCATTAGACATTACAATATTTTTTTTAAGTACCATTCCATAAGTGAGTATATAACTTTATAAGTGAATAATCTAAAGAGGTAACCATGGTCAAGGCTTCTAAAGATATATTTACCCCTTCTTCATGAGTTACTAAGAATAAACCTTTAGCATCAATATAAAAAAATGTCATCATGAAAATCACATTTAGACAATTTTTTAAGAAAGTGTCATGAATCGACAAGAATGTGCAGTTTATCATGAAAAAAAGCCCTTAAATTTTTGGTCCAAAACTTTGGCTAAAGGCTCTGTCTTCAATCCCCTAGCAGCAACTGTGGATCTCAAAGGGGGGGGGGGGTCAGCCAAATTTGGGTTACCAAAAGTGGATGGTATGTAGGGCTTTTTAACTCTGCGATAACTCATTTCATATGGCTGAAATGGAAATTCCAAAAACAAATCATACAAATCCAAGTCAGTTTTGTCATAGGATATATTTAACTCATTACAGGTGCTAGAAATAAAAAATGAACCATCATGCAAATAATTCCTTTCCCCAGCATAAATTAAAAGATCCATGATAACCATGCTACGCACTGTGATTGGCTAGTATATGTTTTAAATGACTGTGGCTTTTAATTGTTTTGAATCTGAAGAAGTTCTATACTAATGAAAAACAAAAACACATATTTTTATTTAAATTTTGTTTTCATTCTTTGTGGAAAGGTGTTCTTTATACAACCATAAAAGACAACTTACAAAATATCTTTTGTCCTAAAATCTCTGGGCATTTGCCATTTTTTAGAGGTTTTTTTGCAGGCCAAACTGCCCAAAGAGGGACTGTCCCTCACAAACAGGGACAGGTGGTAATCCTATCACATCCAGTGTGTATGAGACATTAGGAGGCACTTAAGTGTTAAAATAATGCATTATAATATTCTAGATGCTAATGAACATGAAATATTAAATCATTTCATTGCATATGATAACATCAAGATAATGAAACCAGAAACCAGAAGTGGGTGGACTTGACATCATGGATAAGATGGATTGTGTTAGTAGGATGTGAGCAATGTTGCAGAATGAATCAATTTAAGCTGTTTTTACTGAATGAAATTAATATTGACATTGGATGTTTAAATATTATATTTCATAATTAATTTATGTAAGGGCAAAATGCTAATGATCTATAAGAATTTTTAAAGATGACCAAATCAATGATAGCTGTTGTGTTTGGGATACCAGCACTACTGATAATCCACCAGTACGCCCAATATTAATTCAGGTTGGGGATCAATTATGCAACCAATTGTGATTTATATTGACAGAATATTACAATGGTTTAGTTCTCTTTATTCACATTTAGTGAAGATTTCATGGTATTTCTTTGCAAGTTTTCATAATTCCTTTATTACTGATGATACATGCAATGGAAGGGCTAGCCACTTGTTGGTGTAAAATATAGTTTAAGGAAATGCATTTATGAGCACTGTTATGATATTAGTAAGGATAACAACAATGGATCTATATAATTTAATTGAATGCTTAATTGAGCGAATCGCTATTTGTCGAACTCACTTAAGCAAAAGCTCAATTAAGTGAACAAAAGGTTAAGCATATGTTTTCCCAGGGAAGGGATGTGGTTGGCCATCATGGGGAATTTGCACTTTTTCCCACTGTAGTGAGATCTCAGAGTTGGTATATTTAGTTAGGGGGCATGGGGGGCATAGCCCCCCACCTGTGTTGGTGTTTTGTTGTGTGGTTGTGCTTGCGGGCACTAAGGGAGACTATTGCTGCTTTGCCCTGGGTAAGTTTTTGCTTAAAAGTTCATTCAATGAATAGGCTGTTCGATTATTAGTTGTTCGATGAAGATGTGGTCACTAAAATGTGATTTGACAATGTGATATAGACCCAACAACAACAATGCTCTAAGTTAGCATTGTGGCAAGTATAATACTTTTAATTGTTTTACATTTTTTTGTTTTTGAGAAAATCAACAAACATCCAAGAGAGGGATATGAGGAAGAACTTATTAAATATAAAGAATTATTATGGCAATTGTGATTACAAGCAGCTATCCTGCAGGTTTGCATGGGCATGTTACATTTCATATTCTACTAAAATTGAGACCAGATAAATTATAAATATTATTGTATTATTATGTTTATACATTTGCAGTATTTGTGAGTATTAATATATACAGATATTACCTGCTTTTTAAAAATGTCTAAATAATATAGTTTTTATTTGATTGTGACATCATGATATCATGTGATAAGTTGGATTTAAGGAAGTGGATAGTGTGGCTGGTAGTCTGATGAAGTCATTAGTATATTTATTATAATGATAATCATCAAATCATCAGCATTTACCATAAGTGGGGGAGTACCCCTTTCTCCTTCCTCAATTTCCCAACTTGCTTCATTTACTTTTCTACTGCTCTCAAGTACCACAGCATTCATTACTAAAATAAATAATACTTGACTTACAGGGCACCCTTGCTTCACCCCTTTCTGTACTTTCATTTGTTTCCTATCAATTTATGTAATATCAGCCTATTCCGCTTATGCTCATATGCTGTTTTAAAACCTTGTAGTACTTTGTCAGTCAACTTATAACTCCTTAAAATCTCCTATATTGCCTCACACGTTACACAGTTAAATGCTTTCTGTAATTTCCGCACTACTACTTTCCAATCTCCCACTTCTTTAATTATAGAATTCAATACTTTCTTTTCCATAAACAGCATATCTTAAACTTGTATATTCCATTATGTACTATTTGTCCCATCACCCTTTGATAATCTCACCTATGTAATTTTTGTAATAATTTTATAATACATATTTTGTAATGTCATGCCTCCAGTTCTTAACTTCTCACTCTCTCTTACTCTCTTATTTCCTCTTAAAATACATTTTATAATGCCCTTCTGTACATCTTCATATTCTTCTCTCTCTCTTAACCATTAAACACATTAACAAACAAAGGTGGTTTCTTTTTCTCTATGTTTAAAAAAACATGCTCTTAGCCATCCAGGCTTGGAAAGCTACCTTCTTTAACTAAATGAAATATCATATCAAACTCTTCTACTGTTATATACCATGTTTTATTTTAGCCATCTGCCACCTCTATTTTCTCCCCCACACATTTTCTTCACATTCCTTATAAGATACTCCTGAGTGTCAGCTATTTCTCCCTTTTCTTTACTATGCTTTTATTCTACCTTCCTCACAATTCACATTTTTAGGTTCATATGTTCATAGGTTAGTACTAGGCTAACTGCCGTTGTAAGCCTAGCCAATTATCCCTTGTGAGACTCAAACCCTGCACCTTGTGTTTGTAAGGCAAACACCTTAACCATTAGGCCACCCTTCCAACCAAAAAAATGATAAGCCCTTGCAAGTCTTAAACCCAGGACCCTACACACCATTGCCACAGCATTTTACCACTAAGTCATCTGAACTGATACTTAACAAAAGTGTCACTACTTCCTTTTTGTTATTTTAATCCCACCTTTGCTTATAGATCATGTCATTTATCTTATTTTCTCATACTCTTTTTAATTCTCTTTTTTCTGAACACTAATCTCCTCCTTGCTCACAAAAATTCCACATAGTTTTTAATTACTTGCCTATAGTCTTTCTCTTAATTTCCTTACTTTCCTTTTTGCAATTATAAAAAAAGACATTTATATTTTGCTTAAATATCATCCACCATTCTTTTTATTTTCTACAAAACTGCCTCATACTTTCATGTTCCTCACACAACTTATTTATTTCCTTCTCTCACTGTATCTATATCTACTATAGTTTCAGTCATTTTCTTAATACCTTTGCCTCTTTAATATCATTTTCTTTTTCCCCATTTCTGGTTGTGCCACTATATAATCAGTAAAGGCTATGACACTGCCAGCCCAGCTATCTGGAATTTTGTAAATAATTCTACGTCATTTATTAATATAGATAAGATTGATACAGAACTGTATGTTATGTATTGAGCTTCAAGAATGTAACCACACCATACCCTGTTGGAACATAGAAGATTAACTTACAAAACTTCAAGAAAATAAATTGAAATTATGTGCCTTATGATGTGCTATAAACGTTAGTTTCAATGCAGCAAGCAGACACAATGTCTAGAGCTAGAAGTTTTTCTATTGTCCGAAAAGAAAAGTAATTACTGTGTTTAAAATGTAAAGTGTTTGATTGCTTTATGACTTCCTAGCAGCTATACAGTTCTGAGCAAACATCTGAGAGATATGTATTTTTAACACAGATATATTAAAATTCTTAGTTTCTGTTTTAGCCTGGGAACTGAAGTCTATAACAGGAGTAATGTTTGATATTAATTTAAGAACTTTCTCAGAGAGACTGGCCATTTTGTATCTTGTCTTGGACCTAGAAATATCCACTTAGCACTTCTGCCTGTGTGTTGTCTGTAAGTAAGACTTAGGGCATACTATTTCTCTAAGATATAGACAGGAATATAGTAAAGATGAGTTTAGATGTTTTCTGTATTTATTTGAGACTGTCCTGCAATGTTGTTTTAAAATATTTCCTGTGATTTTGTACTCTGAAGTAACTGTGTTTGTTTATTGAGTATTTTTGTTCTTTTATTATTTATTATTAAATATATTTAAATCTATGTTTGTGGCTGATATTTGTGAGACATATTTAAGCTCTTAGACTACTTGCATATGTATTTGGTGGCAATGTACAGCCACTCCTAAATAGCCTTGCAAGTCTTGGTCAACACTACCATTTGGATTAATAGTAACATTACACAGTAGGATTAGACACACTTTGTAAGGGCCTTATAGTAGCTGATAAGTAAGGGTGGCTGGTGGCAGCTGGCACTACCTTATAGTCTATGCAGAAGGGGGCATAGCTAGTAAACCTGTGCCAGCCTTCCCATGTGTATGTGTGTGTTTGTATATAAATCAAATTTCAAAGTGTGCATGTGTGTCAGCTACCCGGGCAGGGACACAAAGCACTGGTTGGACAGAGAGGGTGCTGGAGGTCTTAGCTTGGCCACTTGGCTGAGATCTTAACCCTATAGCTGTGCCATTGGGGACTCCTATTGGGGGATCTAGAGAAAGAGGGAGAAACCAACCCCAAACTGACTGTGATTTCTGTGTGCTCTTAAGGGGAAGGTGCACTTTACTGTGTGTGTACTTGTAATCCTCCCATTGTGTACATCCCTCATTATTGCCAGTGGTGAGGATTAAGGCTCCTTGATTACTGGACCAGTACAGAGCTGTCACAAAGGCCACTTCCCATTTTCCTTAGTTCATCTCCTGTAACCCTTCTAATTCTAAAACTATTCAATTTACATTTTTATTACTTCCCATTTTGCTTGTAATCAGCCCTCTCTGCCTAAGATTAACTTCAGTCTCATCATATCCTTCCACGTTCTTATAACCTGCATTATTTTCCCAACTTTTTCCCCTCTATGTTACAAATAAAATCACCATTGTGTACTTTTTTAAATTTCTTCTAACAGCTCTGTCCTTTTTTCCATAGTCACATAAGCACATAAGCACATACCACAGTAAGCCTACACACCCCTCTGCTGCTCTCATATCTGCAACAAGTACCCTACCTGAAATAACTATTGGCATATCTAGCAAGTTAAAACTTCCTCCTTTCAAAAAGATTATAATTCTTGAGCAGGTATCGTTATTTTGACTCCATACTACACCTCCCACAACAAGGCTTTAATCTGATCTTTTTGCAAGTGTGTTACTAACCTTTCTATAAGTATATAATATTTGCATTTACTTCCTTACAACATTTATAAATTAATATTTTACAAACTTTATTTCTTAAATTATTAGCAGTTAATGTCAAATGGAAATAAATATCTTATATTTTCCCTTTCTTTGCAATTTTGACCTTCCTAATTTCAACTTTCATTTCCTAACTTTTCTTCCTATTAACTCCACCCCTTCCTCCTCAATATTAATCCCCCCTTCTTTTACATCCTTTTGTTACTCTTCATATTTATTATGTATAAGGATGTTCATGTTCATAGCCTTCAGCTCTGCCTTTAATACTGTTATCAAACAACATCTGCTATCTAAGGTGAATAATATAGACATAGAAAACAAGATATGCAACTGGACCCTTGACTTCCTGACTGAAAGGACACAAATAGTTCAAGCAGGAAAACATCACTCAAGTAGCATCACCCTAAACACTGGGGTCCCACAAGGCTGCATACACAGTTCACTTCGTTTTACAATTCTAACGTATGATGACACAGCTATGCATCAGTCAAACTGAATCATCAAATTTGCAGATGACACCACGGTGATTGGCCTTATCAAGAAGGAAGACGAACAAGGGGGTCTACATGTAGGAGGGCAAATCATCTCATTCACTTGTACACTGACAACAACTAAGCACTAAATGTTAGGAAAACCAAGGAAATCATCATCAATTTTAGGAAGAAATATAAGCCACACACCCTTATCATCATCAATGGTGCCTCAGTGGAGAGAGTAAATAGCACCAAATTCTTAGGGGTACATATCTCGCAAGACTAAATTAGGCCACAAACACTTTCAACCTTATAAAGAGAGCCCAACAATGTCTCCAATTCCTTAGGAGATTTTGTAGAGCTAACCTAACCCCACAGGTCCTACTTAACTTCTACAGAATCATGATTGATAGAGTGCTGACAAACAATATCATTGTCTGCTATGGAAAGTGTTCTCAAGCTGATCAGAAGGCACTGAATAAGATCATTAAACAGGCTACAAAAATCATTGGCTCCAACCTTCAACCCCTACAGGACATATATTCAAACAGATGCTATGGTAAAGTAAAAAAATTGTTGAGGGATATACACCATCCGGCTTATGGACTGTTCAAACTCATGCCAACAAAGAAGCGCTACAGAAGCGTTAGATGTAAGACATATAGATTCCATTACAGCTTCTTCCCACCTGCTATCAGACTGCTGAATAACAAACCCACAGCCTAACATTCTACATGAGTAAAACATTATTTATATACAATATGCCATTGTTATTTAGATAACTCTCTGCATTGCTTACTTTATACATCTCTGGTTGCACTACGAAAACTGTAAGTCTAGGGCACATATTAGTGGTGGGTAAGTTTTACGTGTGCCTTTTTATTTATTTATAGTACTGTTTGTTATATATCCTTATATTTCTACTGACTCTGTTCCTGTTGTATTTGTTCTGTTTCTGCTGTGAAAAAGCTTTCAATTTTTTAATTTATTTAATTTTAGTATCTCATTTTGATTTTGATTTTTACTATTTTAAATTTTTATTAATTTAATCTATCCTCCTTCTGTAAACTGCTATGAGCCTGAGTATCGAAATTTCATGCAGTGATATACACTTTTTCCTCTGTACTGATCTATACGACAATAAACTTTACTTTGACTTTAATGTCTGTACTCCCCTTCCTGTTCCTCCACTTCTCTTTCTGTACCCTGTTTGTCCTTATGCAGCTGTTATTCACTATCGTCTTCATTATCACAACACTTTTTGTCTATTTTTCTCATTATTCAATCCCTGTCTTCCATATTTTTACTCTGTTATCGCTGTTTCTTTTTGGAAAATTACTTACTGCTGTAATAACATTGGACAGTCAAACAAGATTTGTCTGTTCCATTATATTTTCTACATTTTTTCCAATTTTTTTTAACTGAATAGCCTCTTTCCTGGCACTGTGCATATATTTTCTTTGGATATTCTTGAATGAACTGATGCCCCCCGAAAAAAAATCACATATCCCCTTTGGCCAACAATATTATTATACTTGGTACTGTAGCAATATTCTCTTTTTTCATGGTTAAATCAATCCATATATCCATGCCTGATTCCAAACATTACTATCATCATATACTTTTTAACTTCATATACAGCATAACAATGTTATTCAAGGTACATTATTATGTCTATTTCTTTTATAAACTCTACTGTTGGTTTCTTTCTTGTAGTACAGTTCTTTCATGAAGAAACACTCCTTAAAGGGCTTATAAAAAGCTTTAAAATCTCACATTCTTACAAACTCTTTGGCTATTGCATAATTTTCAAATGTTACTAAAAGGCTTCCCGTCCTAAATGTACCATAGTCCTAATGTCATTAACAATGACGCCTAAAGGCACAACACTCCATGCTCAGTGCTCATAGTTT
>NC_056726.1:1532383813-1532446313 GCF_019279795.1 Protopterus annectens
TCTCTTTCTCTCTCTCTATATATGTATATATTTGCATTATGGGTGTATTACTATACAAAGAATACACCCAACATCAATATGCAAAATGCTGAAAATAGCCAAATTAGCACAAATGCATGCAGCAAGAAACAGCCTCAGAGCATGCAAAATTTAAGTTTAAAAAAAGAACAAAAAACACTACATGCCCTGATATTTATATATACTTACTTTCAGATTGCACAAACATGGGATGAATTGCTACACTATATCCTGTAGGAAGAACTCCTATCCCCTGCACAACATGGCCTCCATCCTTCCCATAGTACTAGCACTGCCCTTCTAACATAAATAGATACTGTCAATAAAGCTAGAGATAATGGCAAACTATTTCTTCCTTATTTTTAGACTTCTCTAAAGCCTTCAACACAGTTTGTTACAGCAAACTCCTACTTCTAATGTCCTCACTAGGACTGTCTCAGCTCACCCTTCTTTGCTTCAAAAGCTACCTGTCCATTAGGTATCAGTCAGTAAAATGGCACTCCACGCTCTCTCCTTACCTTCAAGCCACCGTCGGTGTTCCACAAGGTTTGATCCTTGGTCCCTTCCTCTTTAACATTTTTAATAACACTCCCTATACTTCCACACAACAAGCCACCCTAGTACAATATGCAGATGGTTCCACTCTCATTTGCACATCTGACAATGTCGTACACCTCCAAAAAGTTACTCAAGAAGCTTTAACAGCCACTGAAACATGGCTTCATAACTCACAACTCATGCTTAACCCAAAAAAGACCAAACTACTATTTTTTTCCTCAAATCCCTCTCTCATGAAAAAGCACAATTTAAAATCCTCCCTTTTGATAATACAACCATTAAGGTCACTTTCTCATAGCAAACTATTAGGTGTGATAGTGGATGATAATCTTGCATTTGACCTGCATATACAAAATTGCATAAGAAAAACTTACCAAAAATCAGGGATGCTTTACAGAGCCAAAAGATTTCTCACTGATGCAACTCACGGATGGGGTCTGATCCAATGCATCGGATCAGTATCAGCCTGTTTGCTAGCTGGAAGCTCGTGGGTTCATACCCTTCCCATGATGCACCTGGAAAATACCACAGATCTTGTTTGCCCCCCTTACAAAGTACATATCTATAAGTAAGTCACATATAAGAAGGTAAAAATACAAGAAATGTAGACATAGTCATGAAAAAGGCTTTCAGTTATAAGGTTCTGCAAAGAATATCTTCTTTTCCTACCAGATAAAGGAAGGGGGTTGGAGGGTGGGATGTGAGAATAAGGGACGAGATGGACAACACACATGGAATGTTATCGTGAGTACATAACTTCTTTATGTGATGTTGTCAATCTCGTCCTAATTCTCACAGATGGGGACTGCGTCCCAAGCAAACTGACTCCTGGGTGGCTCATGGAAGAATATTCTTCAGAACAATAGAACCAAAATTTGCCCTACTCCTGGAGGCCAAATCTATTTTGTAATGAGTGATAAAGGTATGCAGGTTAGCCCATGTGGCTGTAGCACAAATAGAATCTAATGGCATTCTTGCCTGGAATGCTGCTGATGTAGCTATTGATTTGGTAGTATGAGCTCTTATTGGGAATGGTAAGGGCTTATTTTCAGATCTGTATACAGAGGAAATGTATTGGGATAGCCAGCTTGACAGAGTAACCTTCCAAACTGGAAAGCCTTTCCGGGTATCTAAATGTGATATAAATAGTTGGTCAGATTTCCTGAAATCAGAGGTTCTCAATAAATAAAATTTCAATTGTCTGTGTACATCAAGCAAATGCACCTTATATTCTCCTTAATTTTGAAAGTTAGGGAAGAAAACTGGCAGCTCGATAGATTGATTCAAATGCAATTCTGATATGATGTTGGAGAGAAAGGTAGGATTTGTCTGTAAAGACACTCTATCATTGTGGAAAATGAGGTTTAGCAGATAGAGCTTGTAACTCTGAGACCCTTCTGGCAGATGTAATAGTTATTAGAAATAAGGTCTTCCATGTCAAGAACTTGAGATCTGAAGTCACTGAAGGTTCAAAGGGTGTGGAGATCAGATTAGTAAGAAAAAGGTTAAAGTCCCAAGGACAAGTAGGTTTCTTGTAAGAGGGTTTTAATAACAGTACACTCTTCAAAAATGCCTTGTAAAGCCTGTGTGCCATAATAGGACAGTCGTTTAGGCCTATATGAAAATTAGAGATTGCAGCTAAGGAAACTCTGATAGTGGAAGCAGATGCACCTGAATTGCTATCATTCCTAGAGGGAGAGAGTCCTGAAATGCTTGCAACACCAGAAGCACAGCTGTCATCTGTAGGACATTTATATGCAGATGAGCCTTATGATCTTGTCAGATGCCTTGAACTGTCTTTCCCAGATAATGCCCCCCCCATCCAGTCTATCTGGGAGGCATCCATGGTTACAGTTGCCACTAGTTTCAGTGGGATGAATGGTCATCCCTGACAGATTATTTTTATTTTATTTTAGTTTAGTTTACATTTGTTGACTGGGCTAGTCTAGCTGGACACATGTCCATTTTCAGTAGAGACCCGGGGAGAAAAGCTCCACTACAGTTAAAGTCATAGACTTAATCATAGACTTAGAGGAGAATGAATCCACCATTGGAGGTCCCTTTTGCAAGTGTTTGTAATCAGAATCTTGTGAGACATGGGGAGTTCCAGAAAGGATCATTGAGCTGATAGTAGCCATTGTAATATTCTTATATGGAGACATACTAGGGGAACAAGAATTATTGAAGCTGCCATCTTCCCTAGCACTTGCAGAACTTGTTTCGCTGTTGGACGAGATTTTCTGATTAATCTCTGAACATGGTAGCGAAGATTTTGAACTCCTTCTTGGGGGAGTTTTGCCATCAATTCTGATCCAATGAAGTTTAAGTTTTGAGATGGTTGTAGAACGGATTTTTCGAAGTTTATCGTGAAGCCTAGAGAGGCGCAAGTTTGAATGGTGTAGTCCTTGGCTTATAGCAGTAGATGTCTGGTTGTGGTGGTGATGAGCCAGTTGTCTCGATAGGGAAACACTTGGAATCCTTGGCGCCTCAGGTGAGCTGCTATCACTGCAACCCATTTGTAAAACAAAAGGGCAGAACTCTGAACTGATAATGATTGGCTCCTAGCCGAAAGTTTAAATACTTTCTTGACCATCTTTCCATTAGTATATGCTAGTACATGCATTGTAGGTCTATTGAGCACATCCAACTTTCTTTTTCCAGGAATGGAAATACTTACTGCAGTGTTACCGTCTGGAACTTCGTCTTCTTTACAGATTTGTTTAAACTGTTGAGATCTAAAATGGGTCTGCAGTCCCCTGCTTTCTTTAGAACTAAAAAGAATCTTGAGTAAGTTCTGGATCCTCTCTGATCTGTGGGGACTTCTTGGATGACTCTTTTGCTTAGCAACTTTTGGATCTGTAATGTCGCTTGTTCCTGCTGACTGGATGGAACATCTGGAACTGAGTTTTTTACTGGGGCAGGGGAACAAAAGAGTATTATGTATCCACTGGAAATTATATCCAGCACCCATTTGTCTGTGGTTACATTTTGTCAGGTTGTTAGGTGCAAGAATAAATGCCCCCCCCCCCAAATGGCTCCAGTTGACTCTAGCCTTTTTTTTCCTTCAGGACCACTTAAAGGGCCTACCAAAGAAGGTATCTCTGGAACCCTGGTTTTGCGGACCTCCTCTGCCACATGGGTGACATCTTTTGTTGTTGTCCCCCCCTCTGCTTCGGGGAGAACTTTCACCTTGTGTGTATTGGAAAGATCACAAACCAAACAAAAAACGAAATCAAACTAAGAACTAAAAAGGCGTATAAGAAACCAATAAAAACGGAACCGGCAACTGTAGAGAAACAATTTACTTAGCGCTTTCAGTAAAAACAATGCTTCACCTTCTTCAGATACAGAATAAAACAATTAAAACAGTTTAAGTAATCTTGTACATACCAAATAAATTATCCAATTAACCTATTAAACAACTAACAACCGTAAAATTTAAAAATACCATCCGCATGCACACAAAAACACAGTCTAAAGGCAAAAACCTTTTCAAAAGGTTTAACCCAAAATTTCAAAATAAGAAACTTTTATAGACAAATAATAATAATAATAATAATAATAATAATGTCATATATAATCAAAAAACTGCAATAAGGTGGTAAAAATCACCCATGTGGAAAATGTGTAAACAAGTAACCAAACTTTCAACGTCTCAAAGATGACCATTTGAGTACACATTTAATAGATATTTGTTCGTTAAGACCAGGGAATATGTATGCACTTGTCCTGATCTGCCATTCTAGTTCGTCAATTTCTAACAGAAGTTGCCACGGTCTACCTCTTAAGTCAGGGCACCTACAATGCAAAACTAGGAACTTAAAACAGTGGTCAGGGTACTCAAGTATGTGTTTAGCCAAGGCGTTGTTTGTGTCTTTCTTATTAACAGCATAAACGTGTTCATAAACACGCTGTCTTA
Source organism: Protopterus annectens (assembly GCF_019279795.1). Taxonomy (NCBI): domain Eukaryota; kingdom Metazoa; phylum Chordata; order Ceratodontiformes; family Protopteridae; genus Protopterus; species Protopterus annectens. Next base: position 1,532,388,309 of record NC_056726.1, read on the forward strand.
ATTTTCTTTCGGTTTTGCCTATGTAAAAGGTAGTACACCGATCGCATGTCGCGGCATAAACAACGCCTTTAGATTCACAATTAAATCTACCCCTAATGATATACAATTCATTATTATACAATGCCTACTCTAAAACGTGCACGCTGATTGGCCAGCCCAACCAGCGTGCCGTTAAATCCTCAATATACTAACGGAAAAAGGTCCGGTCGCCCGGACTTTTTCCGTTAGTATAAAACACTGTCTCGCTATGTTAAAAGAGTTTAACATAGCGACACAGATTTAAAAAAAGCAACGGAGATCTCCGTTGCTTTTTTTAAAGCTGTCTCGCTATGTTAAACTCCTTTAACATAGCGACAATAGTAAAGCAACGGAGATCTTGCGATCTCCGTTGCTTTTTTTTAAACCTGTCTCGCTATGTTAAATGAGTTTAACATAGCGAGACAGCTTTAAAATAAGCAACGGAGATCTCCGTTGCTTATTTTAAAGCTGTCTCGCTATGTTAAACCCATTTAACATAGCGAGACAGTAAAAAGCAACGGAGATCTTGCGTTCTCCGTTGCTTTTGCCCACAGCGCTGATGTACTGCGTAGGCATGCGCAGTACATCAGAACTGCCACGGAACACCAGACAGCTGTGGAAGGGCAGCAAAGAGGCATTATACAATGCCATTATTTAAGAAAAGTAATTATTTATTTTCTTAAATAATGTCATTGTATAATAGCAATAACCCACTTCTGGGTGTGGGTAATGCTGGATTTACCCACGGTTGTCTTTGTTTGGTCCCGAGGGTGAATTATTGCTATATTAAGCACAACCTGTTTAATGATTCGAATATGTTTACATTGTGCACATGCCCCACACTTAAACATACCATTGGGACCTAACCCATGTGGTTTCCTCCTTTTTTCAAGCAAAACTTTAAGACTAAAATTCCTTCTATAGGTGATCTTAGGTTGCAACCCCAATTTATCACTCAAAATTGGGTCCTCAATAACCACCCCCCAGTTTTTATTCAGTAGACGCCTAATATAATCACAATCCACTGAAAAAGTACATAAAAAACTAATTTTAAAAGGTTATTGTGCTTAATAATGAATTGTATATCATTAGGGGTAGATTTAATTGTGAATCTAAAGGCGTTGTTTATGCCGCGACATGCGATCGGTGTATTGCCTTTTACATAGGCAAAACCGAAAGAAAATTAAGACAGCGTGTTTATGAACACATTTATGCTGTTAGTAAGAAGGACACAAACAACGCCTTGGCTAAACACATACTTGAGTACCCTGACCACTGTTTTAAGTTCCTAGTTTTGCATTGTAGGCGCCCTGACTTAAGAGGTGGACCGTGGCAACTTCTGTTAGAAATTGACGAACTAGAATGGCAGATCAGGACAAGTGCATACATATTCCCTGGTCTTAATGAACAAATATCTATTAAATGTGTACTCAAATGGTTATCTTTGAGACGTTGAAAGTTTGCTTACTTGTTTACACATTTTCCACATGGGCGATTTTTACCACCTTTTTGCAGTTTTTTGATTATATATGACTTATTAATATTATTATTATTATTATTTGTCTATAAAAGTTTCTTATTTTGAAATTTTGGGTTAAACCTTTTGAAAAGGTTTTTGCCTTTAGACTGTGTTTTTGTGTGCATGCGGATGGTATTTTTAAATTTTACGGTTGTTAGTTGTTTAATAGGTTAATTGGATAATTTATTTGGTATGTACAAGATTACTTAAACTGTCTTAATTGTTTTATTCTGTATCTGAAGAAGGTGAAGCATTGTTTTTACCGAAAGCGCTAAGTAAATTGTTTCTCTACAGTTGCCGGTTCCGTTTTTATTGGTTTCTTATACGCCTTTTTAGTTCTTTGTATTGGTAAGATCTTTGGGGTCTCCTGAATCATATTTTTCTGCTTTGTCTCTGACCTTTGGGAAAGGGTCTGGTAGTGGCAGAAAAACGTACTTCAATGGCAGACAAAGTCTTACCTTTCTTTTCACATCTGGTGAGCATCTCTTTTATTTTAGGCCCAAAGAGTCATGAGCCATCAAATGGGGCATTAAATGAAGATCTGAAAGGTTCCGCAAAGTTGCAAAGGCACATCCAGGCCTGCCTCGTGATGGAGGTGCCTGAACCCGCAGCTCTATTCACTCCATCTTCAGCATATGATATAAGCCTCATGAAGGAGTTCATATCTGCACTGAGGGTGGCTAGCTGTGCATTGACTTTCTCTTTGACTGCATCAGCAACTGCTCCTTGAAGAAAGTCTGACAACTCCTTAATCAGATCTCTCTGCAGTCTGGTAAAGTGGCTAAGATAATTCAGTGATCGAAGAGAAAAAGTTGCTAAAGAGAACACACACTTTCCATATCTATCCATTACCCTAGAATCTTTATTAGGAGGGTGGATAGAAAAACTAGTCTCAGAAAGTTCTTTCTTAGTGGCATGCTGCCACAACCATGGGATCCACTGCTACCCCCTTTGTCCAAAAGGATTTAGCCTTCAGGGCAGTAATGTACTTATTTGGCCTCTGAGGAGTGGGGTCTATGGTATTTGGGATCTCTCACACCTTGCAAGACAACAGATCTATGAGTTCATTGGAAGGTGGAGTTACCCAAGAGGTTGAAGGGTGAGATCCAAAGACCTTCAGGAAGACTGACTCTTCGGCAGAAGGGGAGGAGGGCTGCCAATCACCCTTTTGTTTCAGAATCTCCATGAGTTCTCCAAATGAGACCTCATCAGTGGGTGATTGTGGGGATCCTTATGCAGCATCTAACTCAGTGTCTGAAGTGACGGACTCACCAGGAGTGTCTAGGTGCTTCCTCTTGCAAGTTCTCTTCCGAGGGACTTCTTCACAGGCGTATTCTGTGGAAGTTTCAGAAGAGGTGGGGACCCCCTTGGGGGTTTCCTGAGGTCTGGGATCACTGTGATCATGTGCAAGAGGATGATGAGATTGAGACACCTGTGTAGGGGAAAGAAGCTCTGAAGTAGCTTGTTTGGTAGACTGGGAGGAAGTCATAACTCTCTCCATAGCCTCAAAAACAGTCTGGCTCAGCTCCAAAGAGCCCCTGGAGTTGATAAATGAGTTGTTGGAACCGAAGGAGCCTCTGGAGCATAGGACAGTCACTCTGAGGTAAAAGTAGGAACCAAACTCATCCCCGCCAATGTCCCGAGAGGCAGAGTTGGATCTGGGGAGATACGAATCTGCTCCAAGGATTGGACTGGAGAATTTTGGATCCTAGAGGTCTCCTGATCTGAAGAAGTGGAGACACTCTGAGCAGATATCGGATCCAAAGAAATAGGAGGAGGTCTTGGAGTGGACACTGAAACAAACTGGATCTCAGAAGCTTCTTGCTCTGAAGCAGAAGATCGGATCAGAGGAGGAATAGGTACCCTGGGGGTTTGCTCTGACTCTCTTGGGCTTGGATCAAGAATAAGTCTGGCCAAAGCAGGTGTCTTCAATAGTCTTTACACCACCCTATCCACATCATCATCTGAAAGGGATCTGGTAGAATGAGAAGATAGACTAGAAGATGTAGATATGGATAAAATGGTAGAAGATTGTCTGGAGGTCATAGATTCTAATGATGTAGATATTGAGAGTTTGGAAGGTCTTGTCTGGTCTGACCTGGATCTGATTAAAGTCATTCAAGCAGAGTTTGCTTTCAAAGTTGACAATAGGTACTTTCTTTGGTGTCTCCGAAGATTTAACAGAAGAAGGCCTTTTTGGAGACTTGACTGGCTTCTCGGCTGAAGAGAGGACTTCTGCAAAGGGTGATGGAAGAAGAACATTTGAAATCAATTTGTTTTTATGCTCTATAAATGCCCTTTAGTTAATTATATGGCATATAGAACAATCTTCTAGGAGATGCAGAGGTCCAAGACAATAGAAACAAAGGGAACGAGTGTCACTGATAGGCATTTTCTTGTTGCAGTCTGAACACTTTTTAAAACCAAGAGGTTTGTATTCCTTTTGAGACATAGTTTCACACTACTAAGCTAGTTAAAAAAAGGAACAAACAAAACAAAGGGGAAGGCTAGAAAAAATACTGCTTTACCATTAAGAACAGCAGTAGAAAGACTGTATGATGTACTAAAACTTTTTTTTTTTTTTACTATAACAGCAACTGAGAAACAAGCCCTCTAACTAAAAATGGGCAATAACACACTTTTAACACAAAAAACACAGCAGGAAGATTAAGGGAAACCCTATAAATTTAAAAAGGGAAGGGAAGGCTAAAATGGCCCTTAATTTAAACAGGCCAGAGGGCCTCTAACTTAAACGGACCTCAAGTACAGGGACCTATAATAACTACACTAAGAAGATTCAAAACAGTTATAAATCAGTTATAGAGAGGATTTGACTTCAAATGTAAAAAGAGATAAAAAAAGAGATTAAAGACTTAGCCTAGAGCTGATTGACATCCTCCACGCAGCACAGCAGATGAGATCTGGGGTATTTTCCAGGTGCATCATGGGAAGGGTATGAGCCCACGAGCTTGGTTAAAGTCCTCCAGCTAGCAAACAGATCAGACTCCATCTGTGAGAATTAGGACGAGATGGACAACATCACATCTACACTTATTTCTGGTGCTCCCATCTTTACTAACCGCCAGGCTTCACAAAAATTAAAACTTGAATAGCAAAGTTGCTAAATTTGCAGCAAATACTGCTTTCAGAACCCACCACTGTATAGCACTAAAAAGCCTAAATTGATTATAACTGCCTCCTCAACTAACATATACACAACTTCTTACTACCTATAAAATTATCCAGCATCCATCTGCCTGTCCAGCAACAAAAAAGAAATTCTGTGTAACTATGTTCCCAGTCGGTCATTGTGATCTAGTGAACAAAACTTCCTGTCTGTCTACAAGCATAGCAAATCTGCTGGGTGTTTTCTGTACTTGTACAAGGTTGCTAAGGTTTGGAACTCCTTACCTGTATTCATCAGGTCTATACCCTCCCTCCCATCTTTCAAACCCATTCTGAAAGACTTCCTAACTAAAATCTGTCTCTGTTCTTGCTCAAATCCAGGATAAACTATATCCTTAAATGTGAGCAAGTATGTTTCATTCCTTACACTTCCTTACTATCCCTTCTTCGCTTACTCCCTTACTGCTATCTAATTCTCTTCCTTGCCTTTCTCTCTAAATATACCATAAGCCTGTGTTCCCTCACTTCATATTGCAATTCTTATTTGTATTAGACCAACTTACCTTTACTTTCTCTACAAACTGTCTAAAGTTTCTCCCCAGGATTTTTGCATGATCTCAGTCTCTACTAAGAGGATTTGGGGTAGAGTAAAGTCATGTCCTGCTGGCTTTCCTCCTGTACAACCACTTTGATATGTTGCAGGGGTTGAGTATATTTTGCATTGAAGAGCACAAGTTAAAATACACAATGTTTAATGGACATCACGTCCTAGACGTGTTATTATTCCCGATTCTTTGAGCATTTCTTTTCCTTGTTTATTTATTTTATTTTACATTTCTTGACAGGGAAAGTCCGACTGGATACATGTCCATTTTCAGTGGAGGCCCAGGGAGAAAAGCTCCAAAATTCAAATAACAAGCAAGTATAAGGTGAATACATAGCATGTAAATATTCATAGCTAATACAAGGCTTAGCATAGTTATAAGTTTTAAAATTACAATAGTTACATAGAATGTACAGACTTTTACAGTTTTAGAACTGGATAAGACAAGCATAAGGTGAATATGTAGCATGCAAATTTTCGTAGCTAATACAAAGCTTAGCAAAGCTAGATAATTAGGAAGTTTTAAAATTACAATAGTAACATAGAAAGTACAGATCTTTACAGCTGTAGAATTGGATAAGTCAAAATGTAGGTAAGAGGAGGTAAGTTGAGATGATTTGGTTAACTTTTGTGTCTAGAAGTTGTGTTCCAAGTTGGAATGTTATTTATTTATTTATTTATTTCCAGTTTGGTGACCGGGGAGGTCCACTGGGCTCTAAGAGTCCATCTTGAGTGGAGGCCCGGGGAAAAAAGCTCCATAGTACAAAATATAAACTACATAATACAGAATACACAGTACAAAGTAAAAGATACATAGTTCAAGGTCAACACAATTCAATACTTAGTTGCTAAAAGGTGAGAATAGCTCCATAATACAAGTATAAACTACATAATTCAGAATACATAGTACAAAGTAGTACATAATTCAGAATACATAGTACAAAGTAGTACATAATTCAGAATACATAGTACAAAGTAGTACATAATTCAGAATACATAGTACAAAGTAGTACATAATTCAGAATACATATTACAAAGTAGAAGCAACATAGTTCAAAGTGAACAAGAGTCAATACATAGTTGATAAAAGGCACAGTAAGCATCTTCTGGGTATAAAATGGCAAGTAAGAACAGTTGGACTGCAATATATATACAGTATATCTTACATATTTACACGTTTGTAGGTCGAGAACAGTTGTAGAGGGTAGAATTTGTTCGTAGGCTAGAAATGTTAGATAGTGACCTGAGAGTAGTTATTGGGGGATAGATCCCTGGTGAGTAAGAGAAATGGGACTTTGGGTGTGGTAAGTTAGGTAGGTAGTGTGCAATTGCACTTCCAGCTATGGGAGAGGTGAGAATGGAGCTGGATTTTGAAGAGTTCAAAGGTTTGAGAGATTCTTAGAGATGGAGGGAGTTCCATTTTTTGGCTAAGGTAAAGGATAGAAGTAGCTGCCCAGCAGGACGATTTGGTTTATACACATGTGTGAACTTTTGGCCTGTTAAGGTGAGTATTAGCAGGTACAACAACAGAGCTAAGTGATAGGTTGTAAGGTTTAAGTGAGGAAGCAAGGAAAAAGCAGATATAAGGACGTATATCAAAAGAATAATATAGAGGTTTGTTAGAGAGTAACATAGTGGTGTTTTAGTACTCAGTTTAACTGAGTAGGTACTACTTAAGGAGTCTAATGAGGGGGGATGGGAATAAAGGGAGGCTGGAAGTTAAGGTAGCTTTATAGAAGAACAGAAGGAAATATGATTCTCCTTAATGGAATGGTTGAGACAGGGAGAAAGAGAAGGGGAAGAAAAGTGGGGGTGGTTGTGAAGGTCAGCCTAGAGGGGAATAGGAGCATATCCATGAGAGTTTTAAGTGTTCTTTGAGTAGTCTTTTAAATGTAATTTTTGAGTCTGCTGAGGCAACAGCAGAAGATAGGGAGTTCCAAATTGTGCCTATGTAGTTAGGGAAGAGGGAGTCACCTGCTGTGTTATTGCTTTTAGTCACCTTTGTTAGTTTTTTGTCACTAGACCAAAGTTGTCTGGGATTGGTTTGCAGATTTAGTAGGTTGGTCAGAGCTGGCATTTTATTTGGAAGAAATAGGAGTTTATGGGCAAAGGAAAGCTGATGGAAGGATAGGAGATTCAGGAATTCAAGCCAATTAAGTTGTTTTAATGAGTGATAGTGGTGGGCACGGTAGGGGGCTCCAGTGGCAAATTTGGCAATTTGATTGATTGTTGCAGATGTTGAGTTTGGCAATTTCGATTTTGGGTAGGTTGGTGAAGATAGGTACGGCATACAATAGTGTGGATAGGAAGTGAGTATGAGCTATGGTTATTCTAGCAGGTTGGGTTAGAAATGGTTTATATATGGTATATTGTTCAGTAAGTGTCACTGACCTATCTGTTTTCCTGGTTGCCTGACTCATCACATCTATGGACTTTACAGCATATGAGTAAGTCTGTGAGCTTGTGACCCCCTGAGTTTTGAGAAACTGAGCCACTTCTTGTGTAGTGTGGAGAGCTATCTGAATGTTTTCTTTGTGAAGGAGTACAGTAGCTGCAAACTGCAACTGAATTGCATATCTAGTTCTTTGCAGGATCTCAAAATTATACCAGAAATATAAAGAGGCAATAGCAATATATTCTGGAGTGAACCTGTCTTGATGTTCAACATCTTGCATTTTATTTTCCAGCTCCCTTGTTTCTATAAAACAGATTCTTGATCATTGACATTTACACATTTGATAATAAAATGCCATGGTAAATTGCAGCTGTGTACATGCAGTGCTGTGTGGTGCACACTTTCAATCACAGCAGCATTCTTACTGGATGCAGTTTACTTCACTCCCTCTTAATGAACCTCAGTGTTTCATTTACTTCTATATTCTCAAGCTATCTGGTAAACTTAATGTTATTCCAATGAGTACCGTCTTCCAAACCCTCTGGTTTTAGCTGCAGCTTATATAACGATTACATGCATTAAGGAAAGCTAATATTGTTTAATGGCTATTTTTTGTAATCTTCTCATCAAATAAGTCTTAATGCCTCCTCTTGTTAATTCCAAGTGATAGCTTTGTTTCCATATATCCAGAAACTAGAGAACAGAAGTTGTATAATTTGCAATTCTATAAGGAGATTTGATTTTTGTATGCAGTTTGAATGAACTCTCATAATGGATCACTGGCTGCATAGTCAGATAATAGTGATATTAATAACAATATTACCCATTTGTTAACCAGGTAGGCCTACTGCACACATAATCCGTTAACCAGGTAGGCCTACTGCACACATAATCTGTTAACCAGGTAGGCCTACTGCACACATAATCTGTTAACCAGGTAGGCCTACTGCACACATAATCTGTTAACCAGGTAGGCCTACTGCACACATAATCTGTTAACCAGGTAGGCCTACTGCACACACAATCCTTTTTTAAGAGCAACTCAGGAACAATGTCTGTTAAGTGACTTACTCAAGGACAGACACTAAGCAAATGAGAGTTGGGGGAAATAAGACCCTCAAAGGCAAGAACTACAACTCACAGCATTATGCCTCTCTGCCAAGTGACAGACGTGACATCAACGTGCTGCTGGCTAAGGGCTGCTTTCTTAGTCTTTATCTGTTCATACTGATTCCCCAATAATGTGCTAATCTGCCAGACATCAAAGGCAGTGGTTTTCATGAGCTCTGCTAAAGTATTCAGTGATGATCTGATAGCTCTGACAGCTACAGTAACCTGTGCTGAATTATCTGCCATCTTACCAAGGCTGAACTCACCAACAGCAAGCAACTAAAAAAATATAAACTCACTTTTCTCAAAGCCTCTCTCCATAAAAAGGTGCATTATATTATAACTAGCTCAACTGCATATTGATCACAAAGCACAACTACAGGACTGCTGAAAATATATCAAGCCCACAACAATAGAGTGTTGTGGTTCTAGCTCCTCCATGTGCGGTCTCGTGCATGCCCCAGTGACATTTTGTTTTGTTCTGTCAGTAATGTTTATTTGGCATTGGAACAATCTTCCTTTGTAAATGTCCATTATAACTGACTTGTTTGTACTGCAGCCTTAGACCTTGGATTATGGCTGAAATGGGTGCCATGACAAGCTTACTTAAACACTTAGCAGAAAAATCGTCAAAGAGCAAGACAGCTAACTGGCTAGCTAGACAGAGAGACAGACATGCAGAGACAGCTAGATTGACAGACAGTGATAGATAGATAGATAGATAGATAGATAGATAGATAGATAGATAGATAGATAGATAGATAGATAGATGGATAGATGGATAGATGGATAGATAGATAGATAGATAGATAGATAGATAGATAGATAGATAGATAGATAGATAGATAGATAGATAGATAGATAGATAAGAAAGATGGCATAATAAACTAGTCAATAAACAGACGCATGAATCTAGAATACAGAATTAAAAATGAAAGATTTTTAATGACTTTTTAACTATTCAAGTACAAATGTTTGTTCTTCCTCTCCCTTGAAACTATTTACAGATTTCACTCTAAGAAAAAAGGTACACATCCTCTGCATCCAAATAATTGATATCATGATGAAAGAAACAAAACAAAATAGTTCAGGCATGGACAATAAATAGTGCCCTTCAAGCTTGCCAAAATACCAAAGCAATTGTTCCTATTCTTAAAAATAGCTAAACTAATGCTTGCCTTAATGTAATTTGGTAGTCTATTCCAATATGTTGATAAACTGTCCATTGATGTTGGGGTCTTTCAATCAGTAATCCTGGAGAATAGTTTAAATAATTAAGCCATCTGAAAACCTTTGCATTTAAATTTGAACATCGTTATTTTAAAGGCACTTCAAAAGTCTCATTAGAACTGAACTCCAGTATGCATATAGATGAGTTGCAGTCTTTCCTCTCAACTGTCCAGATTTTCATACAAATGTCCAGATTTTTCCTTCATATTTTTGGTTTATTTCTCCAAAAATTTGCTTTTCTGGCAAATCATCGAGGACTAAAGTCAGAAAATAATGACAGAAAATTGAGTTTTTTTTACTTAATATCCTTTGTAAATTTCATGTTAATGTAAAACCTGATATTCTGTCAAATTTCTAAGTCTGTAAGAACAATATTTAAAAAATGTCCCTATTTTTCTGCCTTTGCCCCCCCCCCCCCTTTCATTATGGCTTTGTCCATATTTCTTGCTGCAAGAGGTTGAGAGGTATGAGTCTTATGCAAACATTGTACTCTTACACTTACAGACATTTTGCCTGTATCCTTAAGCATTTCCCTTTGTCTGTCATTGTACAATTTTTAGATGGATTTGCAGCATTAACGTTTTGACTTTCCTACACATGCACAGCCACAGAAGTGTTAATAAAATGAAACATTTTACAATACTAACATTCTGGAACATCAGCGCAGGAACAATACTAGGCACTTTATCATGGGTTCCATAAGATGCCAAGGCTCAAACACCCTTAAGTTATCACACTTAAAAGTTGGAGTTATTATAAATAATTAATAGGGCATGTGGAGGCATAGCCCCCCCCCCCAAATGCAGATTGTAGCAGGGCTGACTCCCCTATAAAAATTATATTTTTGTGATTTTTTTTTGCTTTGTGTTTCTGAAGTTGATGTTTGTGGTTTAATATTTTGATGCTCATTGTTTTGGACTTTTGATTATATGACACAGATCCATGAATATTATCATCTGCTGCTATGATATGCTGCATTAAGAACCTATCCCTCCAGCAAGCCTTATTTGTTGGTATAAATGTAGGTCACTAGCATAACCAGATCATGGTCACATGGGGCCTTGGGCAGGTGGTACCAGTATCCCATTACTTGTCTGTGTACCTGCTGTTTTCTTTTTTATATTAACATTTACTGACATTGGCCCCTATGGACAGAGGTAGTCTGTAAAATGACTTAGGGCTTCAAAACACAAAGACCCGCTACCCTGCTATTAACCTATCCCATATCTGGGGAGTTAAGACATAATATTCTCATGCCCTATATATTATTGGCTAGGCTTGTAAAGACTGTTATGCCATTAGCCTAGTAATTACCTTGTTTCAACTTTTTCAGAAAAAGCACTGATGGCCATTTGTTAAACCAGGCAAAACCTTTTCATATTGAAAACAGCCTTAGTATGAACAACAGTAAAGCTCTCTTCCATTCACACTTACATTTACAGAGAATGCAGGTGGCAATCTAGTAATCTACAGAAGACGTGTTGGGACTCAGTCAAACATCATATAGTGAAGCACTAATTACTGGTTATAGAAGGGGACAAAGTTCAGAAGACAAATGTGTAATGCATTTCCTAACAGCTTGGGACTGCCCACAGGGCGCATGTGTCCCTTCTTTGAAACAGCCTAGGCAGCACTGTCTGGTAAAATAACTTGAGCCACATAGAAGAAAAATAACGGTTGAGGGAATCAAACCCTGCACTACAGAATGCAGTTCATTAACATCTCACAGTTAATAGCCATCCTGCTTGACAAAAAGAATTATTATCTCCAACTACAACAAACCTCTCTCAAAGAACCAAGAAAATTTTGGAGTAGTATTAACAATCTTCTTTACCCAGGCCAATCAATCACACCCAACCCACAAGGCTCAAACCCAGAGAACCCCACACAAACAGCTAATGCCTTTAATTCTTTCTTCACAGAGACCATCCAAACACTAGCTAGTCACCTCTCTCCTGATACATCTAACCTGCCCACTTCCTCTACAAATCCACCCCCTCTATTTAACCTACAACCAGTGTCTACTTCCTACATTTCCTCCCTTCTCCATAAGCTAAAACCTACCACCCCCTCCGCTGACAAACTCCCAGCAGAATTGTTGCAAAAAGGAGCTAAATCCATTGCCTATCCCATTTCTATTCTGATAAATAGATCCATAAACGAAGGGATTGTTCAATTTCACATATCATCCCACTTCATAAAGGGGGGAACTCCAATGACTTTTCTAACTTTCGGCCTATAGCTTTACTATCCCCTATTGCAAAAATTATGGAAAAATGCATCCATAAACAACTACTTAACCACCTACTCCAGTACAACCTACTTGCTAACTGTCAACATGGCTTCAGACCTTTCCATAGTACCACTACTGCCCTGCTATCATTCACTAATAGTATCAAAAACAACCGCAACAAAAACTCTCTTTCATCTGCAGTCTTCATTGACCTATCCAAAGCTTTTGACATGGTTAATCACCAACTACTCCTTCATACACTAAAGTCCCTTTCTCTTGATCACATATCTATGAACTGGTTTGCATCTTACCTTGAAAACCGTCAGCAGACTGTACTCTGGCAAAACAAACTATCTAACCGCCTGCCTATTTCCCTCGGTGTACCACAGGGCTCCATATTAGGCCCACTCCTATTTTCCATCTTCATTAATGACCTGCAGACAGCTATTCCATACTCCACCTGCATTCAATATGCAGATGACTCCACCATAATCTGCACAGCCACTTCTCAAACTGAACTCCAGACTCTTATGCAAAAAGCATTCACCACTGTAGAACAATGGTTCTCACACCGCTGCCTCCTTCTAAACCCCCAAAAAACTAAACTCTTACTCTTCAAACCAACCCAAAAGTCCACCCCTTTCCATTTCACTCTCACTTCTCACAATGGCACTCACATCTCTCCTGACCCTACCACTAAGCTGTTAGGAATAACAATAGACAACAATCTAAACTTTGATACTCACATAAACACCACAATAAAATTAGTTAACAAAAAATTGGGATCCCTGTACAGAATTAAACCTTATCTTACACCAGGAGCTAGGACCACCATAGCCAGAACTCACCTAATATCCACTCTGCTTTACGTCTCCCCAATATATACCAATCTCTCTAAAAACAACCTCAATAAACTAGCAACATCCTATAATAGTATTGCTAGATTTGCTACAGGCTCTCCTTTCAGATCCCATCACTGTTCAAATCTTAAACAATTAAAATGGCTTGAATTTCATAACTTCCTTCAATTTCACCAGCTCACAATAGCCCACAAGACCCTGTATCAACCTAACAATACCCCAATACTCTCTAGCCTCATTACACCTTATAACAATCTCAAAAATCTACGCTCCTCAAACAAACTGTTGATCAATACTACTAAACCCAACAACTCAGCAGGTGACTGCTTGTTTTCTAACTCTGTTGGTAAACTATGGAATAAACTACCCTCTGAAATCACATCTCTGACTTCTCTCTCACTTTTTAAAAAGAGCCTAAAACTTTGGCAGGATTCACGAAGCCTCTGTGTAAGAGTTAGCAAGTCTTACACGGAGGCTGCAGTTAAACGTGGGGATGTCAGCATGCCATGCATATTCATGAGGGCATGCTGAATCACACCCTAGGCTAACACGGTCCGTGTAGCAAAGTAGGGGGTGTGTCCACACGGCGAGTCCTGCAAAGGGACACGTCCCCAGAAGAATCACAGTCCTGAAAGGAAACTCCCACGAGCGAGTCCACGGAAATGTCAAGAAACACAACACCACACATGCCCCACAGACTATAAACCCAACTGAAATGTAAAAGGTAAAAATTAACAGTTTAATTTTTTTTTATAATTTCAAAAATGTTTGCCCGTAATTGCGCTTGTTTGCGCGGGTGTGCCCTTCGCTCAGCCACAGTCAGCAGTCATTGAAAAAGCATATAAGATCTAAATATGCAAATTAAGCCAAGTAGCAATAGTGTAGCAGTAGAGACGTCAGCCAAAGAGGAGGTAGTCATGGTTCAAGCCCCAAAAACATCATTTTTTATTTTTAGTGAAATAAGCACGAAACAATCCCCTGACATATATGTATAAATATATATAACTATAATTTAAGTAAAATGTAATGAAATGGGCCATGTTTTTTTGAAGAAATCTGACACAATAAAAAAAATATTTTATAAGTGCCCATAGCTTTGCAGCGCTCTAACAAGCTGAGTATGATTGCCCGTAGGTGACCAGTGGTTTAACAGGTGTAATATGAGTGCACGGAGTTGAGCAGCGCTTTAACATGCTGAAACTGTGTGCCCATAGTTGAGCAACATTTCTCATAGCTTAATATGAGTTCTCATAACCAAATAATGTGTTAACCAGCCTAACCCGTTTGTGCGGAGCTGCGCAACGCGCCGACCGGCTTACCGGCGGGCAGTGTTGAGCAACCTGTATCAAAGCCACCTTTAAACAGACACACCTCCTAGCCTGTCTTGACAGTAGTAAAATAAAAAAAAAGCAATGCCTAGGCTCGAACCCAGGATACTGTGCATCATAATCAAAGTACTGAGCCACTAAGCCATGACAGCTGTACTGAACAATGCAGTATTAGCATATATATAGGAATGAATGGAAATGGAAGCATGACAAAGCAGGTTTTTTTAAGCTGATACAATTCCAAAATGGCCAATCACAGATAAGTGCGGGAAAAACGGCATATATAAGCCCCATAGGCGGGAATACACAGCATAACTGATTGTGGAACCTATTTGCAGTCAGGATGGCAGGTGTAGGAGAGGGTAGTCGCTTCCGAGCACAGAGGTGGGGTGTTGAGGAGTCCAAATACATGGTTTGGCTCCTAGTCCACGATCATGAGGCTCAACTCATGCAGGGCCAGGTTCTGTGGGGAGCATACAAGGCAGAGGCGTGGAAGCGGTTGGCACATGATCTCACCAGTGCCACAGGCATACCAAGGACTGGTGAACAGGTCCGTCACCACCATGCAGATCTGAAGAGACGAAAGCAGGACCAACTGAACCATTGGATCCAGGAGGCCCAGCAAATGCCCAACGCCCCACTACTGAGTAAGTATCCATGTAATTATGTATGTAAGGAATTATCCTAGCTGATATTATAGAGATGTATGTTCCAATATTACTTCATTTATATTACAGCTGCAGCGTTCCGCGAATCGGCAAGCCTATGATGATAGGCTTGAGCGGTTGCACCACCAGGCAGGTTAGTAATTATATTTCCATAATTGCTATACAATATAAGTGAGACAGCTTGTAAAAGAGTGCACTGTAGTTACATATTAATAAAGTTCAAATAACACTAGAAGAAAGATTCTGCTAGTACTGCATGATTAAATAAGTGATGCAGCCTGTAATCCAGAAATAAAAAGTAAACAAGTCTGAAATAGTGATTACCCACCTGAAGTATAATATCAGATAACCTGCTGCAGCCTGAAAATCAGTGGTAAACAAGCTAAAGACAATAGACATGTGTCAAATACATCCCCTTAGAAAATCTGCCATATGAAACAAGTGACTCTGTTGTAAAGGATTGTTGTAATCAAGTATGACATGTTAATAACGCCTAGAATAAAGTACCATCTTGAATTGTAAAAATAAAACAAGTGAGAGTGTGAGAAAGAGGTATGAATCGACCAAGAAAGCTGTTATAACTTCTGAATAAAGTATACTGCAGTCAGTACATAATGAAATGAATGAGACAGCCACAACCAAAAAGTGAAATGTTTGAAATAAAGTACTGAAGCTGGAATGTGTCTGTCCTACAATTTGTAAATGCTGCTGTACGCTTGCAATATGGAGATAGTATGGTTGTATGAAATAATGAACATCCACAGTTGTCTAGAGCCATATAAATGAAATGTAGCAGGATGCTGTACCTGAACATAGCCAGATATGAATGTGTATGAATAAAAATGCAATGGATATTAATGTATCAGTAACAGTCCCATCACCAACATTCCTAAGGTTACATATAGTAAACTGTAGTAAGACCTGTAGGGTATATATATCTGCAGCTACTAGAAATGTACAGCATATGTATAGGTAGTTGAAGTTGTTAATGAAATATTTCTTCACCCTACCCTATATTCACAAATAATGCCATTCCACAACAAACTGGGTATGTGTATTCACAATTAATTCCTATGGACATTTGTCCTGTTGGTTCAAACATATTTGCATGTACGTTGCTGCATGTGCCCTGTTCACATATCCAAACCTGATGGCCTGTTGCCATCAATCGACCCTGCATGCTGTTGGATTGTGTACTGTTGTTCAAA
The DNA here is from genome assembly GCF_019279795.1 of Protopterus annectens. Classification (NCBI taxonomy): domain Eukaryota; kingdom Metazoa; phylum Chordata; order Ceratodontiformes; family Protopteridae; genus Protopterus; species Protopterus annectens. Next base: position 1,532,404,608 of record NC_056726.1, read on the forward strand.
ATATGCATGTGTTATGCTTGCTGTTCAATGTTTGGAATTCATGGGTGTTTGGTTAATGGGAATACTGATGCATGCTGTTACAACTAATTTTGAATGGTATTGTTTGTTACTAACCCAAAATGTCATAAAATATTTCTAAACATAGGACAACAGGGAAGGCGGGTTCCAGCGGACCCACCTCTCCCACCTCAGCTGGCGAGTGCACCTGGCACTAGTGCCCAGGCCGGAACCTCCTCCGGTGGCCCTATGCCACCTTCGGGTGGAAGAGCTGCAGGGGATGGGGCTCATCCCCCCTCTGCAAGCGTGGCCGGAGGAGACCGTCCACTTAACCTCCAAAGTGTCCGGTCTGTGGTGCGTAGTGAGATCAGGCATTCTGTGCTTGAACCCCTACGCCAGCTTGAGGCTCGGGTGGTACAACTCATGGGTGTCCCTGCTGCTCATCCTACACAGCCCCCAGCACAGCCCCATCCTGGGCTGTGAAGGCACAGTGGCAACTGCCCATGGGTGGGGATCTCAGTTCCACTGTTGCCATCTGTGGGCTCATGGGCTCGCGATATCCCAACATCCGTCCCCATCAATTGTTTCCCCCCCACATGTGTTATACTCCACCCCTGTATGTGTCTTGTTTGTCTTGTTTGTTAACTTCCCATACCTACCTCCCCAAATATACCTACTTCTTGTACCTCACATTCCACTCTCACCCGAAAAAAAAATAAGGCACTCTGTTCCCGCAAAAATATTATGCCCCATACATAGCTGCCCATTTTCTGCTGGACATGTGAAGTGGTAATTACAATTGGCTGTACAACATATTTTGTTGTCCTCACCCCTCTCTCAGGGGTGGAAGGTTTCAAATTTCACACCAAATTACAGACATATGCACAGCTGTTGCTGATAAAGAAATGGGCAGCTATGGGCCTTTCCTACATCCTTCCTGCAAATCCCGAGCTTGTTTTCCTACTGTCCTACCCTCTTTGTGCCCCCTTTTTCACCACTTTCCTATCTCCCCATTTTCTTTTCTTTCAAAGAAATTAGCGTGGGTGTGCGCGAGAGTAAGCACTTTTAAGCAGTAGTAAGCGGGTGTGCGCTTGTGTGTGCTTAGCTAAGCATGTGTGCGCGAAGCTAAGCAACAGTGCACGAGTGAGCTCCGCACAAACCAGTGCTAACCCGCTTACAACTGCTTAAAAGTGCCTTAGTCACTCTGAATGACAAGGCCTGTAGTCTGCTCAGCAGCAAAATAAAATTCCTCTGTCAGTCTCGAACCCAGGACCTTGGAAACACTAGTCTGCATGACTTACCACTAAGCCATGACTGATATACAAGAACTTTGTGCTGAAAGCAATATATCATGAAATAGTAGGACTGAATGTAAAGGGAATATAGGAAGGCAATTACACAAAGCTTTTCTTGTATCTTTACTGGCAATTCTTGTGGATTTGTATAACATTAGTGTGAGAAAAGAAACAGCCATGCTAGTCGGTAGCTAGTAGGTAATAATGTGACAGTAGCATCTTGCAAACCACACACACTATCAGAGCAGGATAAACACTGCCATATTTGAACAGGTAAGAGGCCAGACCTCGCAACTGTGACTGATTTACAAGGATGTCCCTGATTTGAAAACAAATCTTAACTGTGCCCCACTGACTCCCTGTGAAATGTACTAACAGTAGGCAGAAAGGTGTTTTATCCCACGTAATGGTAACTGTCAACTACTGAAAGTATGCACTACTTGCATGTCAGAAATGGTGTATTAATAGATATGCCCAAAACACCCCACAGTCACAACTGCAGAATATCTGAATTATATCACAGGTGTATCCCACTGATATGAACCATTCCCTGAGGCTGGTAAAAGATACACCTGAGAGTATCTGAGGCCTGCAAGTGTCACAAACTCACAGGCATATCATTCTGTCTGCTGTCACACACTCTGTGAATAGCTCTAGAATAGCTTCCACAAGCACACCCACATGTAGGTGCATAACCCACAAATATCAAAGGAGGTATCTAACTAATAACAGAAGGACAGTATAGCAGTTTACAAGCACTGCATGTGCCTGCTATCCATAACTGTTAGTACAAAGTACAAGGCGCCACTACTGCTCAGCAGCAAAATAAAATACCCTTGTAGGTGTCAAGCCCCACACCTTGGCCAGACCACACTGCATGCAGTACCACCAAACCACAACAAACATATAAGAAATTGCTGCTGAAAGAAATATAGCAAGCATTACAAGGAGTGAATGTGAATGGAAAATAGGAAAGCCATAGCAACACATTCCAGTAAAGACACCTAGCAGGAATTCAAGGAGTGAATGTAAAGGCCAAATAGTGAAGCCATAGCAACAAAGTGCAAGAGCCACTGCTGTAAACCAGTTACTCCACAAGTCCCACAGGAAAGCACATACTCCCATTTAAACAGTATTAGTATTATTAGGTGTCAGTTAACATACACACTGAGAAGAATAAACTGGAGGAAGCAATAGTCAGGTGTCAGTACAACATGCATGTCAGTGCCTACAACACAGCCTGAAATATGAGAGACATACCAACCTTTACACTCACACAACAGTGTCCACAGCATACCAGCATGGTCCCCACCTTGAAAATCTGAAAGGGCTACGCCTACCAAACCTAACTTTTTATAGCACTGTCCTGAAATCACAGTGAGAACTGCAATTACCACACAGCAGGCTGCATGCAATTAGCAAATGCTGGCTAACAATTGGTGCAGAGGCCATCACATGCACATGTGCATATACCTACAAAAGCAGCCTGTACTCCCAGTCCACACATGCAATACTTTCATTGCAACATCCGGAGGGAGAGACAGAGAGAGAGAGAAAAAAACAACAAAAAAAAAAAAACAAAAAAGAGACACAGACAACCAACAATAAAACAAGACAGAACAGCAAGCTAATCAGCAGCAAGCCATCACAAACAGCAGTGTCAAACAAAGGTAATGTAAACTAATAATTTAATAGTCTACATACTGTGAACCCTCCATATGTGTGTATATATATATATATATATATATATATATATATATATATATATATATATATATATATATATGAAGATGAGCATAGGGCAGGGGACATACTGCAACAGTTTCTGAAGGCTGGACATACATATGTATGTGAAGGATGCTATGTGCACATATCAATGTAGGTTGTAGTGCAACGTACAATGTAGGTTGTACAGTAATGGATGTTTAGCAGTATTTTAGTGTGTGTATTCGTATGTGTAAATAAAAAGGTATATATATATATATATATATATATATATATATATATATATATATATATTATATGTATATGTATGTATATTTATATATGTATCTATATATAATATGCATATATGTATACATAGATAGAGAGGGATGTAGAAATAGATAGACCCAGAATGATACCACAGTACAAGGACAAAATGATTGACTTCAACAATTGGCTAAGCTTCTGGTGTCATTCTAAGGGGATCCTGTATTTGTCTGCCTGGGACAACATGATCGACAGTCCACAATGCTTTGCCAGAGATGGCCTGCACCTGTTGCCCTTAGGATTCCAGATACTGGCTAAGACTCTTGCCACCCCTATAGTGCCTTTGTCAGGCAAGGTTCAAATGACAATTTCATCACCGTAAACGGTGACATCTGTGACATCTGTGCAGTGACAGAGACCTGGTTCAAAGCTCCAGAGAGCACCCCTGCATTACCAGGCTTCAATGCATACCACACCTTTTGGCCACCTAACCCAGAAAGAAGCACTAAAGGCAGAGGCGTGTCCATATTCATTAAGGATATTCACACCTCCAGGCTAGTTGCACAGCATAATGCATCTGAGATTATCCAAGTGCAACTAACTCTGGGAAAAACCGCAATCCAAATTGTAGCTTACTAAAGACCCCCCACCATGCCCCAGGATTCACACCCCTCATTTCTTGATACACTGGAAAGTATTAGGGTACAACCCAACACCCTAACAATGTGCGATTTCAACTACCCCACCATTAACTGGGAAAACTACTCATGTACCAACTCTTTTGCTCAACGTTTTCTAGAATTCATAAATACCAACGCCTTGGATCGACTTATTCACACCCCCACCAGGGTCAGCAATATCCTAGACTTGGTTATCACCAGCATGGCAAACCAGTGTTCCACACCAGAGGTCAATTCCTCGTTGGTCAGATCCGACCACAAGGTAATCAGCCTAGACATCCACATCCCACCCCCAGCCCCAACTTCTCAAAAGCCAACTTCACACTTCTTAAGACAGAAGTGGCAAACTTCATGACACCTATGCAGACGGACAATAGAGGTATGACTGCCGAATCCTACACAAATGCACTGTATAAGCACTTACATGAGTGCATGGATCATACTATCCCTAATAGAACCAAGATGTTATCCTCCAGACAAAGGAAGCCAGTCTGGTGGTCCTCTGCCATAAACAAACTCTACAACAGAAGAAAGAAACTGTTGCAAAAATAAGTAAAATTCCATGACTGGAGGAACTCCCTGGTCAACCTCAATAAGAAGCTAAGATCCCTCATAAAATCCTCCAAAGCTAGTTACGAAAACAAAATTGCCACTGACTCTAAAGACAACCACAAAGCATTCTATAGCTATGTCAAGAATCTAAATGGGAACACTCAGATCTGCTCTGAGTTACAGCATAATGGCACTAAATATACAGAACCAACTGATATTGCCAACATCCTGGCAGATAGGTTCAGTGCTAAATTTACCCCCCTCTCACCCCTTCTGGAAGAATGCAAGGTTCCTATAATCACGGCTGGACAGGTAAAAAAACACACTCTCCAAAGCCAAGAACACAGCATTCATGGGACCTGACAATATCCCAGGCTGCATTCTACATGAACTACTGAATGAACTGACACTCTACCTAAGTACCATGTCCAATCATAGCCTCACCTCAGGCTTTGTACCCACTGAATGGCGCACCGTGACACTTATCCCACTCCACAAAGGGGGAGCCACGACGGACCCCGGTAACTACCGCCCCATTAGCCTGATGAGCCTGGTCTGCAAGGCCATGGAGTGTATCATCATGGAACTCATAAACAAAGACATTGGTAATCTCCAAACTCTGGACCCTACTCAGTTTGGATTTGTAAAAGGCAGATCATGTCTCCTAAACCTGATTGACTTCTTTGAAGCAGTCACCAAAGCCACAGATGATGGTAAAATGGTTCACACAGCTTATGTAGATCTCGCCAAGGCTTTCAACACCATCCCCCACTCTGGAATTATAGATAAGCTCACTAAACTAGGTATAAATCCGTATGTCATAAGATGGGTTGCCAACTGGCTCACAGACAGAACCCACACTGTGAAAGTAGCGTATTCCAAATCCGACATCAGACCAGTGACAAGTGGAATACCACAGGGTTCAGTCCTGGGTCCTCTCCTGTTTGGTATCTACTTCTCTGAAGTGCAGGCCAACACAGAAGGTCTTTGGCTAACAAAGTTTGCAGATGACTGCAAACTAGGAGCCATAATCGCAACTCCTAATGATGTGGGCAAGCTACAAAAGGGCCTCAGAGACAGATACCTGGTGTCAAAGCCATGGCCTGAAGCTCAATGCCAAAAAGTGTATTGCCATCCCCTTTGGTAAAAACTCTGTACCCATGAACCACCACATAGCTGGTAGTCTACTTAATGACGAAAATGTGATAGGAGACCTTGGGACACAGGTGGACAGTAGTCTCTCCTTTGATAATCACATCGCCACAGTGGTCGGGAAATCCTTCTACGTGGCTCATCTCATCACAAAAGGATTCCCATCCAGAAAAAAGAAGTCATTGTTCCCCTCTACTCATCACTTATTAGACCCATTATAGAGTACAATGCCCCTTGTGGTATGTACCTCACAAGACAACTACAACAACTGGAAAGACTCCAGAAATACCTCACAAAGAGGATTACTGGCCTCAAACAGATGCCCTATGCAGACCGTCTCAAAAAACTACAGCTTGACTACATGGCATATTGCCTACTCAGGGGTGATCTCTGCCTAATATACAAAGCTATGTCAAACCCAGAGCTGTTGGACATGCTCCACTTAATGAAATCCCAATCCCTCTGAGCTACACACTCTAGGGACCTTAACCTTGTCACCACAATAAACAGAACATGCTGGAGGGATAGAGTCCTGTCCCAGAGCCTTCCCATACTCTGGAACAGACTACCTATCTATGTCAAACAGAGCTCCTCATTAGCACTCTTCAAGAAAGATCTTGATGATTGGATGGGAAATGTGAAATTCACCCCGGGGATCACTTCTGTGGCTCTGCTCGACAGGGGCATAGGAAAATACTTTTCTTGGGTGGCGAAAGCCAGGGTACATTTATTGGCTAGGCTTGTATGGGCCCTAGGGCCGATAGCCTAGTACCTACCTATGAACCTATGAACATATATAGATAGATGGATAGAATATGTATATACATATATTATGTAATAGACACATACATATATAGATATATATAGATACATACACATATACAGACAGATATGAATGTCTACAGATATGTATGTATATGAATATCTCTCCTCCCCCTCTCTCTCTCTATATATAGATATATATATATATATATATATATATATATATATATACTGAGAGAGGCACGTGTGCAGATGTATTGCAACAGGTGCCTGGTGACAAAGGCATGGACAGAACACCAGTGTGGATACAGGAGTACCATACCCCATTCCAAAACACTTACACCACTAACCACCACATATGTGGTTGCCTGCCTACTACTGGATGTGTCAGGAGGGAACATGGGAAACAAGTGTACAATAGCCTCCCCTTTGATGTTCACAGTGGCACACCAGTCTTGTAATACCTGTACATGGTACATGTCAGCAGAAATGGTGTGTCAGCTAGTGAAATGTAGGTCACTGTACCCCTATACACCTCACAATGTCCTACATGGTATGTACCTCCCATGACAACTACAAAAAGGGAGAAGGACACAGTCATACTTAACAAACAGTGATAATGCCCTCAAACACATTACCTATTCAGAGTGACTGACAAAACCACAGATAGAGTGCCTCTCAAACTACCTACACAGAGGTTGCCACTGCTGGATATACATAGTTAAGTCACACCCATAACAGTTGTCCAACAACCATGGTAACACCTCACAATATCCCCAGCATAAATTACCTATGTCTGTCATCCTTGGCACCGCAGTAAAGAGCACATGGTGGAGGTACAGATTCCTACCCACAAATAAGCCATACCCTAGAGTAAACCACCCAGCATTAAGGAGCAAGGCTCCCCATTAGTAGATGTCAGACATACCCCTGTTGAATGTTATGCAGATAGGTAGTATGCCATATGAGTCACCCTGTGTAACTGTTTGACAGGCGCAAGTACAATCACATTACATGTGTCCCAAGAGGCAGGGTAGCATAACAGTATGCTGCTGTAGGCCCAGGCCCAATAGCATACTACCTGCCTATGATACAATGCACACACACATGTACTCATTGCAATACCAACTATGTCAGGTGGAATGAGTGTGCCACTGACTGTGTGCAAGGTCTGTAATGGTGTGATTGCTCAGCATGACTTTGTGTCTGTCATGGTAGTGTGTGTCCTTGGTGTGAGGCCAGAGAAAGATGTGTCAGGTATTGGGATACAAACATACTACATTGCCATATGTTGTGCTGTGGTTCCCTGTATGTGACTGTGGTGTAGATATGATTATGGCAACAAAGACTACGGTGCATTACCAGTGACATTTGTACTGTGCATTGCATGCATTGCATGGGTTTATAATGTTCCCCATACATTACCTTGATACAAACCCCCAGTGTGAGGCTGTGCATTGGACCTCAAACAGTGTGCTGACTGCTGGAGTATACTTGTTTGTTGTATGGAGTGTGCCAGGCACTGTCACAGAGTTGTCGGCTGAGCACTGATATGTGGTCATTTACATGTGTATCCCCCAATAGACAGACAGATGCTATATATGGCAGTTCAGTGATATCACTACAGTAGAGTATTATGTGTGCCATATCACTTGCTCACATATTTTTCTTTTCCTTCCAGGGCAATGCTGCACCAGCGCAACCCCACATACTCTGCTGCAGAGGAAGAGGAGATACACCAGAGCCTGGTGCAGGATTTTGCCACACTCTTTTCCCACACCAACCAGAACCAGCAGGAGAGGGCTGCACTGTGGCAAGACCTTGTCCGTCGGGTAAATGACATAGTCATGCATAACCGGACATATGAGCAGGTACGCCATCACTGCAGTGATTTAATTAGAAATGTCCATCAGCGTGCGTCTGATATTCACAGGCAACAGCTTGCCACAGGTGGTGGGGCAGCTATACACCCCCCCTCACCAGACTGGAGGGGCTCCTCCTAAGTGTTGTGGCTCCAGCCCAACAACAGCAACATCCACACACATGTGTAATGATGGAGGCTGGAGCCACCCAGCAGGAGGACTTGGAGCATGCAGGTAACATGCCATATCTATAGTTGACTGTTCTCTACACTGGTAGTTTATGCATGTGTGAGGTGTGTACTGTGTTTGTAGCTGTTATCCTGGTAATTATTGTGCAAGAGTGATATTCTCAATATCGGCAGTAGACCTGTGTAAGCCAACTGTTGTACTCCTGGACTGCATCATACTCACAGTATCAATGGCACAGTTGTGCCCACTGACAATAAATGTCTTATTTGTGCAGGTCCCTCTGGTGTAACAGCAAGGCAGCCAATCCATGCTGGTGAGTGTGTAATAACAATCCTTTAATACTAATGATAATAATAGTAATAATACCCTGAAATGGTATTGCTATGTGTGTGATTGCAGGTGTGTTTGTGTCTGTGTGTTTGTATCTCATGTACTGAGGAGTGTGCATGTGCCCATGTGTGCATATGTGCATGTGCCCATGTGTGCATTTGTGCATGTGTGCATGTGTGCATGTGCCCATGTGTGTATGTGTGCATGTGCGCATGTGCCCATATGTGCATGTGTGCATGTGCCCATGTGTGCATGTGCCCATGTGTCCATGTGTGCATGGGCCCATGTGTGCATGTGTGCATGTGCCCATGTGTGCATGTGTGCATGTGCCCATGTGTGCATGTGTGCATGTGTGGTAACATTGTGTACACATTGTAAACTGTGTTTCCTGTCTTCCTCTCACAGGTTCTGGTGCTGCTCTGGTGGTGTGCAGCAGGGAACCTGAATCTGCTGCTGGGGATAGTGATAATGATGATACCTGTGTAATGGCACAGGGAGGTGTGCCAGGGTTCGTTGTTGGTCAGCCAATCGACAGTACACAGCTGTCAACCCCATCAATGCACACAGTCATCCTGCCAATACATCCATCGTCACCAATATCCCTAGGTGATGGACAGCATACAGTTGGCATTGACCAGGGTAATGTGGTATCAGTGGCACATGCATCCCCTCACAGCAGCCATGGCCAGAGTCCTGACATGGTACCACGCAGGCAGATGTCCAGGGGTTCTCGTGGGAGCATCCGTGGTCATACTGCCCCTGTCAGACGTGCCCACAGAGGTCTTTCAACCTCGGCTATGTTCCGGGCTGTAATGCAGGCACAGTCACGTATGGAACGGTACACCAGACAGGGTCTGAGGGAGCTGAGAGCACATCGCACTGCTATGAATGACACTACGCGTGATGTTGCGGCTGCCATCCGTAATTTCACTGAGGTCATTGACAGACGTTAGGGGGACACATTAGATCTGTTCCACAACTACATGTCCATGAGCCAGGGCAACGCAGGATGGTTGAGGCATCGATGTGGACGAATGCCAGCAACAGCAGCAGCTGGCAGTCATCGCGGACGACAACAAACCCGCGGCCGCTCCCATAGTGCCAGTACCAGCCCCAGCAATGCTGGGTCTGTGCTGTCATCAGACCGCCCTAGGAGACCACATGCACATGGCTCTGGACAGTCCCAGCAGGGACATATCTCCACTCATCAACCACCTGCTTCTGATGACAGTACCCAGTCTGGCTTAGTGCCTGATACTGTCTGTAGCACCCCTGCCAGGCACAGGTACCGTGTCCATGGCAAGAGACAGTGATCTGTATGACCTGGCAGGTACAGTCTGTGGCTGTCCACAAACACCCGTATATGGCAGCCACAAGGTGGAACTGTGTGCATGCATACACACATGCATAATGCTAACACCTAGGGCTAACACATACATGCACACACTGCATCAACATTGCCCCATCTTCTACGGTTTTCCCTCATTAACACACACACACATATATGTCGATTGGTTGCATCAGTGGCAGACTCAGGCATACTAAGTACACACCCTGTGCATATGATGAAACTGTGCCACCTCCTGCAATCTGTAACATCGATGCAGGAATGGTTAACATGGTGCTGATGCACAGGGTGACTACATAGATGTGTAGTAATATTATCATGTTGTCAACTGTACAGTGTAATGATATCATTGTGGGTATATCCCAGCATGCCTAATGCATTAACAGTATGATTGTCATTGTATTGTTTGGTACACCCCTATTAATTACCATAGTGTAATGTCTGCACATCTTTGCATTATGGTGGTAAGGCTGTAAACAGAAGGCCACCTACATAGGTAGCACAGGGGATACGAAAATGGAAGTAATGATACTCAATGATGGACATGTAAACCGCAAGATGCATACAGTCCAAACTCTACTCTGCATGGAGAATGTTGATATCTGTGCAGTAATAGACAACAAGTTCAAGACTCCCAAGAGCACCCTAGCACTACCAGGTTACACCTCATACCTTGCTTGACAGCCCCAAAACACACAACTAACTATGACAGGAGGTGAGTCTCATTAAATGTCAGGGATGCTGTGGTGGCAGGACAGGTAGCATACAGCCTACTAAGTTGGGAACTGCTGATTGAGGGCTCAGTGTCTGTTATTATAAATGTGTATTAGGTCTGGTTTAAGCACTTGGGCTTCAGGCCAGTTATTTGACATTATGAAGGTTCATGGTCTGCACTCTTGTTCATAGGTTCATAGGTTCATACTAGGCTATCTGCCCTAGGGCATTTATAAGCCTAGCCAGAGTGTGTATGGCTTTTGCCACCCATTTTAAATTAATTTTGCTATGCCCTTTTTCGAGGTTAGTATACTGTGCTTCTGTCTAACAGTGACACAGAAGTGATACCCGGGGTAAACCTACGATCTCCCATCCACTCATCAAGATTCCTCTTGAAGAGAGTCAATGAGGGACTCTGCCTAACCTGGACTGGGATTTTATTCCAGAGTGAAGGGAGCCTCTGGGTTATGAATCTGTCCCTCCAGCATGTCCTATTTATTTCAGTGCTGAGGTTTAAGTCCCTCGAGTGCGCAGCTCGATGGGATTTTCTGAGGTGCAGCATGTCCATTAATTCCGGGTTGGACATGGCTTTATACGTCAGGCACAGATCGCCTCTGAGCAGGCGGTATGCCACTGAGTAAAGCTGGAGTTTCTTTAACTGGGCAGCATACGGCATCTGTTTGAGCCCCTTGATCCTCTTGGTGAGGTACTTTTGAGGTCTTTCCATTTGCTGCAGGTGTCTGGTAAGGTACATCCCAAAAGGGGCATTGTACTCAATTATGGGCCTGATGAGGATGAGTAAAGAGGCACGATGACCTCCCCTGATCTAGATGTGAATCCCTTCATGATTAGGTGGGCTATATAAAATGTTTTTCTAACCACTTTGGCCACGTGGTTGTCAAATGAGAGATTGCTATCAACTTGGGTCCCCGGGTCCCTAATTACTTCTTCTGTACTTAATGGATTACCACCTATGTGGTAATTTGTGGGCACTTTGTTTTTGCCAAAGGGATGACTATACACTTTTGGAGTTTAGCTTGAGGCCATGGCTCTGGCACCAGTTGTCTGTTTCTATGAGGCCCTTTTGGAGGATGCTTGTGTCAGCTGGAGAGTCTATTATGGTGCCCAGTTTGCAGTCATCTGCGAACTTGGTCAGCCACAGTCCTTCCATGTTGGCCTGTACCTCCGAGAAATATATACTGAACAAGAGAGGTCCCAAGACTGAGCCTTGTGGGACGCCACTTGTAACTGGTTTGGAGTCTGACATGGCTCCAGCTATTCTAACCATGTGGGTTCTGTCCTTGAGCCAGTTTGCAACCCATCTAGTGACATAGGGGTTTATATTTAAGCTGGTGAGCTTATCTATAATGCCCGAGTGGGGCATTGTATCAAAGGCTTTTGCGAGGTCCAGGTAGGCTGTGTGGACCACCTTCCCCTTGTCAATGGCCTTGGTGACTGTTTCAAAGAAATTGACCAGGTTTAAGAGGCAGGATCTGCCCTTAACAAAGCCGAACTGGGTAGGATCCAGTTTCTGTAGGTCCCCAATATCTTTATTTATAAGGTCCATGATGATCCTTTCCATGGGAGGAGAGGCTGGACTCTGCCCATCTGAGCTGGGAATTTCTGGCTAAAGGCTTATAGTGCCTGCATATTTGAACTGTTTCTTACTGAAATTGGTACACCTTGTTTGCTGTAGGATAGCCTAGATCCATGCCTGCTGAATGTAACTTTGTTTGTATGCTTGTTTGCTTGTTATTTCCCTGAAACACTAATTCCACCTGAAACGCAGCTTTACAGTGCCTCTGTGGATCCCTAGTGACATCTGCATTGCTTACTGTACGTATGTCCTTGTTTCACTTGACAGAAAGTTACTGTTTGTCATTTATGCAATTAAGTTACCTGCAACCCATTACATTTGAGTTACCTGGCACTTGCTCACTAAAGCATTTATATATGCCAGCACTAACAAATTAAAAGCACTACACCCTCACAAACTCACCTTGAGTACCTTGTTCCCCATTGGCCCTTTTTGTTGTTAATTATAAAGGAATTCCCGATACTATTCTAGCATGTCCAAAGGTCAGTTGTCAATCTCCTCTCCGGTCCAGCTGGTGAATCTGGGAATCTAGAGGCAATGTTACAACTGCCTCATGTACACAGACAACCCTCTCCTCCTCCCAACAAATTCCTACACATGTGAGAGATGCAACCATATAGCCAAACTGCAGGCTAAGATCTCTCAACTCAGTACTGGCAAAACCTGTCAGGAGGAGAAGGAAACCACAGTCACTACAATTCCAGTCCCACATAGACCTACCATGACAGCAATCCAAACAAATAAACACACGAAAACATACTCGGAGTCTCTAAATAAAAGTCTGCCTAAGCAGCAGACACCTCCAAAGCAGACACACAAGCAACCGCTACCCCAGAACAGAACGCGTGCAACACATAGCTCACAAAGCCAGTGTGCCAAACAATCACAGCACGTAAGGCTAAACAACACACCTGCTACACTTGTGATAGGTGCCTCTATCGTCAGGTACACTGACGTCCTGCTTACCAGGCTGAACAAGGAGAAGGTCATGGTGAGATGCCTGTCGGGCGCTATGATCTGCCACATAACACAAGCACACAGGTCACTCCAAGGCATGTACAAATATGACTCAGTCAGTGTCCATGCCAGTGTGAATGACCTGAGACGTACCTCCTTGGACTACATGATAAGAGACATAGAGGAGCTCTCTGAGCATGTGGCCCAGGCTGGTATGACCCTGACCTTGAGTAGCATCTTACCCTCAACAAGAGTGATGCCACACTATGTAGACAAGATGATCAATTTCAACAATCGGCTTATGTTTCAGTGTCATTCAAAGGGGATCCAATGCCTGTCAGCCTGGGATGACATGCTCGACAAGCCACACTGCTTTGCTAGGGACGGCTTGCACCTGTCACCCATGGGCTTTTGGATATTGGCAAAGGCTCTTGCTATCCCCATAGTGCCTTTTGTAGGCAAGGCTCAAAAGACAAGACCACCTCCATAGGTATCACAAGGGATAGGAAACTAATAGTAATGCTACTCAACGCCAGCAGTGTAAACCTCAAGATGCATGCAGTGGACACTGTCCTTAGCATGGAGAACATCAATATCTGTGCAGTAACAGAATCCTGGTTCAAGGCCCCCAAAAGCACCCCAGCACTGGCAGGTTATACCTCACACCACGCTTGTCGGCCCCAAAACTTGCACCAAAACAGAACAGGAAGGGGAGTATCAATATTCATCAAAGATACACACACATCCAGGTTGGTGACACAGCACGAAGCATCAGAGACTATCCATGTGCAACTAACAGTGGGTAAGACTGCCTTCCAGTTCATAGCTTGGCACACACCACACTCCCAAACCCAGGTAACCCACTTGGCCTACTTACGAATACATGAATATCTGCAGGTGTCTCCAAACAACAATATATTGGGCAGCTTCATTTACCCACACATGCACTGGGAGCATTACTGTAGCTCCAACACCCTAAGTGTAAGGTTCCTAGAATCCATACACTCAATTGCTATGGAACAACTTGTTACAACTCCCACAAGAGGGGAAAACATGCTGCACCTGTTCATCACCAACATGTGGACTATATGCTCCAGACCAGAAGTGTATCCCTCGCTGGTAAGATGACACCATAGACTACTCTCACTGTATATTCACATACCAAATGCAGCCCCTGCACAGAAAACCACAGTCATAAATTTGTGTAATGCAAATTACATGTATTCACATGAGGCAAGCTTCACACATGGGAACTATTTAAGGTCACAGGTACATATGTCTATGTGGCACACACATACCTCATGTGTGCATTGACATTACTGATATGATCTATGTCATACAATATTAAGAGCTACACCCCACACACATGGACAAACTGTGTGACAAAAACACACATGGCATTTGTAAGATTCAAACCCCTACCTAACTATGTTATGACACTTGAGAGAGACGCATTAGCGGAGCACGCTATTCGCATTACTGGGAGGTTTCCCTTCTCCTGCTGTACTTATAGGGTGCTGACATCATCAGTGTTTAGAAAGGGGAATGTGCATCATGCAGTGTGTTCTTCTAGTTGCCAAAAGGGACATTTCTCTCACACAGAATTGCACACACACTAACCCCCCTCAACCAAACACACACTGAGCATTTGCAGGATTCAAACCCCTACCTAACTATGTTATGACACTTGAGACAGATGCATTAGTGGAGCACACTATTCGAATTACTGGGTATCTGCATTTCTCCTGCAGTATTTATAGGGTGCTGACATCGTTATTTATATAGAAGTATGTACATCTATTACTATCTATCAGTTAAGGGGATAGCATACAAATGCAGTAACAGCCACCTACGTCAGGGTCAGATATGCACATCAGCCCCACTGCCAGGTTATGTTTTATACCATGCTTCATGACCACAGAACCTGTAACACACAACACAAGCAGTTCAGACCACCCCTCCCATATCCAGGACACACACTTTGCTTCCCTGGGAACAGTGTAGGATATGAAGGTGTTCACATACACCATTACAGTGGTTAACGTCAGGTACAGGTATACTGTGTGGGGGAACTACTCAGGCCTCAACAGCATCACCCTACAGCCACTAAAATTTGTGAATCCATGTGCTATGACAGGACCACTCACCACAGCCACAAGAGGGAATACATATTGGACCTTACGATCTGCAACATAGGGACTGTATGTTCCACACCAGAGGTAGACCGCCATTGTTAATATCTGACCATACCCAACTTTCTCTGGACATCCATATCCCATCCCCACCCCCAGGCAAGGAAGTCACTGCAATCAAAGTATTTATCAAAAGCAGACTTTGCACTTGTGAAGACTGGGGTGGAAGACTTCAAAGGACCCATGCTGGGGGATTATACAGGCCACTCTGCATAATCCTTGACAATAGCATTCTATGAGCATCTGGAAGGTTTGCATTGATCATGCTATCCCAAATAAACCCATGACTCCTCCACAACAGGAGACCTGTCTGGTGCACACCAGACATATATAAGCTGTACAACAGAAGGAGGGAGCTAATACATTACAGAGCAATATCCCACAGAGGGAGGATGCCTCTGCACAGTATTGGCAAGACACTTCAATCCCTCAAACTCATCACGTCAAGGTGTTGACAGTGACATTGTCCAGACACTGCAGATAAGGCTCCCCTCAGTCTGTAATTGACACCCAATTACTGTTATAAGTCCTTGCCAACCATCTTCCAGCAAACACCAGACACATGGATGTGACATTGCAAATTCAACCCCTGGGATCTCCACTGTGTCCCTGATTGACGGAGGCACAGCACACTAGCCTTAAACGGTGCCTTCTGTGACCTACTTTACAGAGGCACAGTAGCCTACTGTACTGGGGAGGCAGATGCCAAGCACACTCTGGCTAAGCTTGTATTCCCTAGGGCAAACAGCCTAGTATTGACCTCTACACCCATATGTTTAATTTTCAGATGCACAATATTTGTTGCTGATAAACTGTTTGCAGGTCTTTATTGCCATAGCTTTCCCTGTTTCTATGAACACCTTGTGTATCTGTGGAAGATGTTTGAATATGACAGAGATCCACTATTTAACTTATGTCTCTGTAGTCATTTAACTGTGTGCACTGGGCATATTGCTGTATTGTGGTTGGTTCCCGGATTAACACATACAAATACTAGATATGTGTGGCCAACTGCTAAACTGAGACATGGCCTAAGTGTATGAGCATGCCCAGTTCAGGATTTCCATGGCTTGTTGCCTGACATATGTCTCATTTATCAAAGTGTGCGAGCATGCCCAGTGTGTGCTTTCCATATGTTAAAATCTGCAGTCCACCACATTTGTGGTTATGTGTGAACTTCAACAATATTTCACATTTATAGTTGTGTGTTGGGAGTCATGCTGTGTACTTACTGCCCAATTGTTTTGTGTCTGAACCCAACAGGGATTATACTGTGCCTGCAGGGTTTCCATGGGATAGTTTGCATACAGTTGTCAACATCCTTTCATACTGACCAAACACTGTAATATCGTATAGTGTACTGGTTCAGTACTTTCACTGTGGTGGACAGTATCCTGGGTTTCAGTCCTATCACTGCTTTAAATATTCATAGTGAGCACACCAGACTGGTTAAGGGCCAGTTGTGCACATATGACCATGTTGCATTTTGTTCAGATATGGACTACTTAAACCAGGCTTGTCCAACATTGGTAGTGTATTCCACAACTTGGGTGGACATTGACAAACACTAGCGATGTGCCCTAGGCCATTTCTACTGCTAGTCAGAGAGTGTGTTTGTCCTTCAACACACATTGTAACTGGATTTTGACATGACATATTTCAAGGTTAGTATACTGTGCCTCTGTTTACCCATGACATAACAGTGATACCCAGGGTAAACCTACCATCTCCCATCCACTCATCAAGATTCCTGTTGAGGAGAGTCAATGAGGGACTCTCTGGCTAACCTGTACTGGGAGTTTACTCAAGAGTGGAGGGAGCTTCTGGGTTATGGATCAATCACTACAGCATGTCCTATGTATGTCAGTGCTGGGGTTCAGGTCTCTCATGTGCATAGCTCACTGGCATTCAGATTGTACAAGGTGCAGCATGTTCATTGATTCCAGCTTGGACATGGCTTTATACATCAGGCACAGATTGCCTCTGGGCAGGCAGTATGGCACTGTGTGGAGCTGCAGTTTGTTTAATCAGGCAACACATGGCATCTGTTCGAGCTCTTTGATCCTCCTGGTGAGGTACTTTTGGGGTATTTCAAGTTGCTGGAGGTACCTGCTGAGGTACATCCCACAGGGGCCATTGTACTCAATTGTGAGGCTGATGAAGGATGACTGAAGAGGCACAATGACCTCCCCTGATCTAGATTTGACTACCTTCATGATTAGGTGGGTATATGGTATGTTTCTGTAACCACTACAGCCACATGGTTGTCAAATGCAAGATATCTGTCAAATTGTGTCCCCAGGTCTCTTATTACTTCTAAAGTACTTAATGGGTTAACGCCTATGTGGTAATTGGTGGGCACTTACTGTTTATCCACAGGGGATGACTATACACTTTTCTGCAATTAGCTTGATGACATGGCTCTGGCACCAGTTGGCTGTTTCTATGTGGCCCTTTTGTAGGATGCTTGTGTCAGCTGGAGGGTCAGATATGGTGCCCAGTTTGTAGTCCTCTGCAAACTTGTTCAGACACAGTCCTTCCATGTTGGCCTGTACCTATGGGAAATATATACCAAACAAGGGAGGTCCCAGGACCGAGCCTTGTGGGATGCCAGTTGTAGCTGGTTTGTAGTCTGACATGGCTGCAGCATTTCTGACCATGTCAGTTCTGTCCTTGGGCTGGTTTGCAACCCATCTACTGACATAGGTGTTTATGTTTAAGCTGGTGAGCTTATCTATAATGAACACGTGGGTTATTGTATGGAAGGCTTTTGCAAGGTTCAGATAGGCTTTGTGGACCACATTCCCCTCCTCACTGGCCTTGATGACTGTTTCAAATGAGTCAAACATGTTTAAGGGGCAGGATCTGCCCTTACGAAAGCCACACTGGGTAGGGTCCAGTGTCTGTAGGTCCCCAATATCTTTATTTCTGAGGTCCATGATGATCCTTTCCATAGCTTTGCAGACCAAGCTTGTCAGGATTCTGGGGTGATAGTTTGCAGTATCCATTCAGGCACCACCTTTGTGGAGAGGGACCACTGTTGCTGTACACTGCTCTTTGGGTACATATCCTGTGGTAAGGCTGAAATTGAGCAGTAGTGTTATTTGGTGTTCCATTCTTCTTGGAGTTCATGTTGGACACAGCTCAGGACACCATCTTGTACCATTGATGCTCTGTGTTTTGCTTTGAAGATTCTGGCTGTTACCTCAGCATCTGCAATGTCAGGGGGTCAGCACTCTGCTGGGATAGATATTTGGCATTTTGGGGGGGGAGTTTGCACTGAACCTGTCAGGTTGGATGTTGGCAATGTGTGTGGGTTTGGTGTATTGTTTGTAATATTTGGTAATTTAGAGCATATTTGTGAATTCCCAACAAGGTTCCTACCATCAGTTAAGAAAGCATTGTGATTATCCTTAGTGTCCTGTACAATTTGTATCTTCATAGGTTCATAGGTTCATACTAGGCTATCTGCCCTAGGGCATTTATAAGCCTAGCCAGAGTGTGTGTGGCTTTCACCACCCCTTGCTATGTGAATATTATGCCCATTTAGGGTTTACTTTACTGTGCCTCTGTCTAGATGTGACACAGTGAAGACCCCGAGTGTAAATCTACGATCTCCTATCCACTTGGCAAGATTCCTGTTAAAGAGAGTCAGTGAGGGGCTCTGCCTAACATGGAGTGGGATTCTGTTCCAGAGTGTAGGGAGCCTCTGGGTTATGAATCTGTCCCTCCAGCACATCCTATATATTTATGTGTTGAGGTTGACATCTGTCGCTCTCGCAGCTCTGATGGATTTGGATTTTCTGAGGTGGAGCATGTCCATCAATTCTGTATTGGACATGACCTTGTACATCGGGCATACATCGCCTCTGAGTATGCAGTATGTGACTGCATACAGGTGGGGTGCTGTCAGCCAGGCAGCATATGACAAATGTTGAGACCCTTTATCCTCTTGGTGAGGTACTATTGAGGTCTTTCTGACTGCTGCAGGTGTCGGGTACGGTACATCCCAAATGGGGCATTGTACTCAATTATGGGCCTGATAAGAGAAGAGTATAGGGGCACAATGACCTCTCTTGATGTAGATGTGAATCCTTTCATGATAAGGTGGCCAATATTGGTAGTCTTCCTAGCCACGTTGGCAATGTGAGTGTCACATGTGGGGTTACTGTCCACTTGTGTCCCTAGGTCCCTGATTACTTCTTCCATACGTAATGGATTACCACCTATGTGGTGATTTGTGAGTACCTCTTTGGTATTTGGGGAGACATTCATACTCTCCAGCGTCTTCAGGAAGGCTGAGTGGTATTCCTGGGTCTGAGAGGGTGGTCTGTAGCATGCTACAAACTACAGCAGTTTTGCCTACAGTTAGTTGCACATGGATGGTCTCTGATGCTTCGTGCATTGTCAGTAACCTGGACGTGTGGGTATCTTTGCTGAATATGGATACTCCCCCTCCTTTTGTGGTTTGGTCCAGGTTTTGGGGCCGAAAAGCATGATATGAGGTATAACCTGGTAGTGCTGGGGTGCTCTCAGGAGCCTTGATGCAGGTTTCCATCACTGCACAGACATCGATGTTCTCCATACTGGGGAGGGCCTCGAGAGTGTGCATCTTGAGGTTTAGACTTCTGGCATTGAGCAGCATTACCCTTATGTTTTTTACAATTATGTTTTCTAGGGAGGTGGGTTTGTCTTTTCAGCCTTGCCTACAAAAGGCACTATGGAGGTGGCGAGAGCCTTAGCCAATATCCAGATGCCCAGGGGTGACAGGTACAAGCCATCCCTGGCAAAGCAGCGTGGCTTGTCAAGCATGACATCCCAAGCAGACACACATTGGATCCCCTTGGAATGACACCAGTAACTGAGCCAATTGTTAACGCTGATCATTCTGTGTTTGTACTGAGGCATCATTCTTGGTAGGGGTAGGATGCTGCTCAGGGTCAGAGTCATACCAGCCTGGCCTACATAATGGGAGAGCTCCTCTATGTCTCTTTACATGTAGTCCAGGGAGGTACGTCTCAGGTCATTCACACCAGCATGGACAATGACTGAGTCATATTTGTACTTGCTTTCGAGTGACCTGCGTGCTTGTGTTATGTGACGGATTGTAGCAGCCTACAGGCAGCTTACTGTACCCTTTTCCTTGTTCAGTCTGGTGAGTGGGACATCAGTGTGTCTGACTATGGAGTCACCTATTACAAGTGTATCAGGCATGTTGTTTGTCCTTACGGGCTGTGACTGTTTAGTACACCGACTTTGTGTACTATGTGTTGCATGTGCTATGTTTGGGGGTAGTGGTTGCTTGGGTGTCTGCTTTGGAGGCCTCTGTTGATTTGGTGGTTTTTAATTAGAGCCTCCGGGAATGTTTTTGTGTGTTTATGTCTTTGGTTTGCAATTGTGATAGGTCTATGTGAGACTGGGTTTGTGGTGTGTGTGGTTACCTTCTCCTCCTGTCTAGTTTAGACAGTACTGAGTTGAGTGATCTCAGCCTCCAGTTTGGAAACGTGGTTGCATCTCTTACATATATTTGTATTTCTTGGGGGGAGGAGGGGGTTGTCTGTGTACATGGGGCAGGTGTAACATTGCCCAAGATTCACAGATTCAACTTGTTGTAGCTGGCCTTAGTGGATTTTATGAGTGGCCATATTTTATTGCCATAATACTGATCAGACATTACTTCCCTTTTTGGGTTTGCTCTATCATGTAGTGGCTTCCTCATTCTCTTGCATGGTTTGGTAATGGCTGGGGTCCACCATGCCAGATGCCTGCGTGTATGGTATTGGGCCTTGGTTTTATTTGGGATTGCATAATCCATGCATTCCTGACTGTGTTCATAGAATGCATTTATAAAGGGTTCTGAGGTGTGGCCCATATTTTCCACAGGCACAGGGCCTTTAATGGATTCCACATCAGTTTGGAGGAGTGCAACATTTCCTTTACACATGTTTTCACTGTGGTTTTCTGGCCAGGGACTGTGGTCAGGATGTGACTATCCAGTGTGATTACTCTATGGTCTGATCTTACCAGTGAGGGATACACTTCTCATCTGGCCATAGAGTACCCATGTTGCTGATTATCACATCCAGTATGCTTACCCCTCTTGTGGGAGTGATACGTTGTTCCTGAGCATTTTGGTTTATGGATTCTAGGAACCTTTGGCCTAGGGTGTTGGAGCTGGAATAATGCTCCCAGTCTATGTTTCAGTATTTTCAGTCACCCAATATAATGTTTGGAGAGCTTGATATTTCCATGTGTTCCAACGTAGACCAAGTGCAGTTCCTGCAATTAGGAGGGTAGTCTGTAGCGGGCTACAAACTGGCAGGCAGTCTTAGCCACTGTTACTTGACCATGGATAGTCCATGCTGCTTCTTGTTGTGGTACCAACATGGGGGTGTGGTTATCCTTTACAATTATTGCTACTCACCCTCCTTTTGTAGTTTGTTCCATGTTTTGGGGCTGTAAAGCATGGTATGAGGTGTAATCTGGTAGTGTTAGGGTGCTCTTGTGAGCCTTAACCCAGTTTTCTGTTACAGGACAGATAACAACATTCTCCATGCTGAGGGGAGTTTAGACTGCATGCATCTTGCAGTTTAGACATTTGGCATTGGGTAGCATTACATGTAGGTTCTTATCCCTTGTGATACCTTTGGAGGTGGGTTTGTGTTTTGAGCCTTACCAATTCAAGGCACAGTGGAGGTGACAACAGCCTTTGCCAATATCCTAAAGGCCAGGACTGATAGGTGCACACCATCCCTAGCAGGTGGAGCATCATGTCTTGCTCATCATGTCATCCCAGGCTGGCACACATTGGATCCCCTTTGACTAACAGCAATACGTAAGCCAATTATTGTAATTGATCATCTCTTCATATTGTGGCATCATGCTTGGTGAGGGTAGGATGTTAGTCAGGGTCATCAAGTTTGCATATACTACATGGTGTTACATTGCTTAACACATGGCAATCATGCCTCAGGTGGTGCTGCAGGGCTGCCTATGTTGGATGCACATACTACACTCCCTGTACATGTTTGATAGCAGGTTGTGTCAACTTAGGCATCCCTTTTACTATATGTGTGAGTCAGAGAGAGGTATCATTTCCTGGGTTCCTACTGAGCCAGTGTATGTGCTATGCGTTGCCGCTTTGCCAAGGCCAAGGCATACTGGGCACGCCTCCTTCTGCCTACTGGGGCAGGCTCAGGTTGTTCCTCCTCTGAGTCACACTCTGCCTGTGATTGACTTGGCAATGGTGGGGGGCTGTTTGGCCCAGCCCTATGCTGGTCCTGCTGCAGCTGTTTTTGCAGAATCATATTACGTAGCATAGCGCATACCATGGCAATTTGGGTACATGTAGTTGGTGAGTACTGCAAGGCTCCACCAGATGTGTCCAGGCACCAGAAGCTTGACTTGAGCAGCCCAAACACACGCTCAATTACATTTCGTGTTTGTGCATGTGCCTCATTATGGCGTTCTTGTTCTGGTGTGTGCATTTCTGATGGGTGTCATCAGCCACGGCTCCAGTGCATAGCCAGCATCCCCCACTAAGTGACCATGTGGGATGTCCCCATTGGCAAATGTCTGGTACAGCTGCATCAAATGCCAGATATGGGAATCATGGTAGCTTCCTGGGCAGCCAGCACACACAATCATTATTATGCCCTGGGCATCACACACGACCTGGCAGTTGATGGAGGGGAAGCCCTTGCGGTTAATGTAGGCCCAACCCCGCTCACCGGCTGGTGCTTTGATGCATATATGCGTGCAGTCTATTGCACCCACTACCTCAGGGTATTCCGCTATTTGCTGGAAGAGACACATATTGCTGGCCAATACCTCACGGGAATTGGGGAAATATACATGCTCACCGACATGTGCTGACATGGCATCCAGGAACTGGTGCAGTACCCTGGATGCTGATGCCTGTGATATCCCCATCATATCACCAGTTGGTCTCTGGAAGGTACCTGTTGCTAGTATTCTTAGGCCAACACATACCTTGGTTTCCACTGGGATGGGTTCCCCTCTGTTGGTTCTGTGTGTGAGGCATGGCCTGCACAGCTCAACAATTTGCTGCAGGAGGTCTCTGTCCACTCTATAGCGCTCCACTATCTCCAGCTCATGTAACCCCTGGTAGGTGACCCTAGGCCTGCACACTCTTCTCCGTCTCCTCACTGTGGATTATCTGGCAGCATTTGCAAAGTCACCACCCTCAGCAAGTTGCATATGTCTCCTTATAACAGCTATGGCAGCCCCTAGCATTTTTGGTCTGAGTGAAGCTTTTTCAGATTTCACTTCTAATAGCTTACTCCTCTGTTGCAATGTCTCTTGAAAGAAACATTCTGCACTGTTGTTTGCAGAGTTTTAAGTGCTGGGCTAGGCTACTGTTCTGCCTGTGTAATTGCCTGCTTCTGATTGTTTTCACCTGCTAGCTCTGCCAGTAATCCCTGCTAGCTTCCTACTATTTCCCATGCTTCCTTTTTCCCTTCTGTTTCCTCAGGGGGGAGCAACGCGCATACCAGCAAAATCACGCTCACAGTAGCTAACACGCGTGCACACATGCTTAGGCGGACTAGAATCTGCTTATTTGGGTTAAAACACGCGCACACCAGTGCAAACAAGCTTATAGGTGTTTAAACAGGCTCCTACATGCGTATTCTGCCTTAAACGCGCGCACTCACGCTTAAACTCGTGCACTCTATCTTACTCGTGCCTACCAGCACACACACTCGCGCATGCATGCCCAGCAAGAAACTTTGGTGTTATTCATAGTGTACACCTTCCATTTCTTGGCTTTCCCATGCCTACTAGTTGACACTCCTCTTTCCATGATGTGTGACTGACATCTTTCTCATGCCAATGTGCTCCAATGAGCTGCATTCCTTTCCTACATTCCCCCCTGTGATGTCACCTATCTCCTACTCTGTTACTCCCCCTTATCCTACTCCTACACTGCACGGAATGTGCTCATTTTCTATGTACTAGTGCGATTCACTATCCTACCACTCATTTACATAGGATTGCCTACTAATGCTTAGTTGCATGTCTTACACTCCGCTTCCCCCCTTAGCAACCCCTACTCGGTGGCCATGTTGTTTTAGCCTGCTATTCCCTTCCATTGTAAACTCATGCTTTGCATAAACCCACATTTGTGGGTTTAATATTTTTATTTTTCTGTTTTTTATAGCATAGCCCGTTTACGTGGTGTTGCACTACGTTTAAACATTGGCGATTGCCAAAAAAAAAAAGATTTTATTTCATGTTTGCATCAGGGTATGTTGCCAGTGGCCACATATTTGACCATTGGCATGCTGCCTGGGACATTTGCAACCTTTATTTGGAGCTGACAAGGCTCCATTGTGTTATTTGCAGAATGGTACTCAGTTATCAACTGAGTACATTTCTGCAGATAACACGGCTCTTACACGGGCAGGTTTCTGCTTCCTGGATCACAAAATTACCTCATTTGCATGCCTTTCGGCTGCAAGTGAGGTAATTAGCATATCCACGCCCTGCCCATGTAAGAGCCATTTTAGGTGCTCTCTTACACGCACAATCAGGCTGTTCCTGGATCGTGATGGCTGCATAGAGTCTTACACTACTCTTAGACTCCATGCAAGCCATCGTGAATCCTGCCCTTTATCTCAATAATCATTGGCTATGCTCTTGTACTAACCACGACTAAAGCTTCTACTATTCACTATACCTCACCCACACCCTTTTGTAACTTTCTTTTGTTTCGGTAAACATTATTACTGCATACTACATATTTGTATATATGTATATTGTACCTTCTCACAAAATCACTGTGAATATTTTGTTTTGTACCACGTAAAAAAAAAATAAATAAATAATAATTTTCTTTTTGTAATATCTATAGTTCTTTACTATCTGTAATAACTGATCTTTTGTAACATTGTATCTACTCTGTATCATGTCTTGGAGCTTTTCTCCCCGGGCCTCTACTGAAAATGGACATGTCTCCAGCTAGACCAGCCCGGTCAACAAATGTAAAATAAATAAATAAATATTACTCATTTGCACTAAGTGCCAGACAAACTGTTGTAACCAAACACAGTGGATTTCTCACTATGCAACAAAACAAGCTATATTAAAAAAGTATTCATACTTAAAATATTATCATTGAACTCATAGATTTTATGCTAGCAAATAATAAACGCTTGCATGACAGCATTCACATCCAATGCTTGCTTGCTGTCATATAAATGAACAAATACATAACAATGATGTGTGTCTCAGCTTGCTTCTGTGAGAATCAGACAGTGCAACCCAGGGCAGCCTCATGCTTTGCTAATCTCTTACCTCACAAAGCAGAAATAAATACCCATAATCACGAACAGATTTCAAATATTGGTCTTAATTACTTAGAAAATTACTATTATAGCAAGTTTTGTGTTAGCTAGCATTTTCTGAATGGTGTAAAATCTGCAACTCACATGTTTATCATTCATTAGTGACTACAATATACAACAATTTAGCAGAAAGCCACACATTTCATGAGGAACAGATGGCACATAATATACTGGAGCAATAAGAGCCTTTAGACAGATGGTACTGAGCTTTCCCTTAAGAACCTTTTCATTCAGCTAGGAAGTCCCCAGCATGGTGATTACTGTCAAATTATAAACATGCACTCACAAGTGTAAGGAAGCCCTGTGCTCAGGCATTACTAGTATCACAAACGTGATAGGAAAATACCAGCTCTCATTTGGAACTTGAACCCAAGCTCTCGATCATCATGTGCTGGTGTCTGCTGGACCAAGAAGAGCATCTAGTCAAACGATATTGAGTTTTCCCTTAAGAGCTTTTTCCTTTCAGCTAGAAAACACCCAGTATGGTTGGAGGTGTTGCAATAAAGTCCGAAAATAGGGCTAATAATTTCATTTTGCTTCTGTGATTCTAGCAATACCTGAACAGCGGGCTTCTCTGCATTTGTGTGTGTGTATGTTTGTGTCTGTGTCAGTGTCTCTGTCTATGGCAAGCACATATGTGTGTGTGTGTGTGTGCGTGTGTGCATGTGTGCATGTGTGCGTGTGTGTGTGTGTGTGTGTGTGTGTGTGTGTGTGTGTGTGTGTGAGAGACAGAGAGAAACCGTGTGTGCACATGTATATGTTTGTAATCTGACCAAGAATTTTCTGAAGGATACAAAGTCTGTAAATCACATGCCTATTATGTATTGACTGTAATCCACAATACATTACCAGAAACTGACACATTTTCTGAGGAAGAGACCCAATTACCTCTCATACTCTTAGCTCAAGAATTATATGCTGCGGTGGTATGGCGGTAGCATTGTTACCTCACAGCAAGAGGTTCTCCCGTTCGATTCTCGGCTTGGCTTGGGAGTGCCTTCTGTGTGGAGTCTGCATGTCCTCCCCGCGGTTGGGTAGCTTTTCAAAAGACATGCGTGCATAAATAGGCGCGCCTTCGTTGAAGGCTGGGCATCGAGCTGGCACCTCGGCGTTTCATAAAAATCTACTGTCAATCATTAGCAGACCGGAGTTCCGCTGTGGCGACCCCTTACCGGGAAAAGCCAAAAGACAACAACTCTTAGCTCAGGAATTCTGGTCAATGCAAAAATTAATGAAGGGAAAAAAGGGCCAAAAAGGGCCAATTTTTTAAAATTTTATTTTATCTATTTGTTAACAAGGGAAACTCACTGGATAAAGAATCCCTTTCCAGAGGTAACCTGGGAGCACTGTCCAGCTAATTGACTAGACCAAAATCATACAGTAGGCAAATAGAAGAGAATATTTCATAAGTTGTACTTTTGACTACAAGAAGCAGTTCATTATTATCTCAGAGATGTAAGTGCCATATGGCTCTTGTCTTAGTTAAAAAGTTAACAGAACAATAGGTGTTGCATGGACATTTATTTTCTGAACAATAAAATTATGAATTGTGTCACTTGAAGGGTTAGCTTACAATGCATTATTGACTTATTGTAATCCTCAGTGATTTATCAGAAAATAAAGAAAGAGATGAAGGTCTTCCAGTCTGTGCAGACGATTAAGGCTCTGTGGAAGGTTGGGCACCGGCCTGGCAACTCGACACTGTAAAACTCCACTGCTAATCATGAGCAGACAGATGATTCGCTGTGGCGACCCCCACCCAGGAAAAGCCGAAAGAAGAAGAAGATTAGAACTAAGTTCTCCATATATACTGACATCAGACAAGAACAGCTGCTGTTGTAGTGTTGATGGTAATCAGAAATAGCATTTCAGCTGAAGTGCTGTAAGCCTCATGAGCTAACCCATCAAGTGACATAAACCCAAACTGTCCCAAAGTTCACCTATTAGTTGGTAATTCTGGGAGAATGTGTCAGAAATGTAGCCCCAAACCTCCTTAAATGCTACACCATGAAAGGACTAGAGCAGTTCATTTTAACAACCAGTAAGGCCTAAATACAGTAATGGTAACAACACTGTTTAGATCTTCATAGGTTCATAAGTTTATAGGTTGTTACTAGGGTAATGACCATTAGGGAACTTACAAGCCTAGCTGCACACCCAAAACCATTTAATTCCCAAGTATCATATGGAGAGGGACATGTTAGTAGGCAGGTAGCTAAGGATTTCTAGGGAAATGAAAAGATAATACTTATTTTTTTTTATGGCAGATGTCCATAATGGACATGGGAGTGAGACCAGGGGTAAATTTATGATTTCCCATCCAGTTGTCAAGGTCTTGCTGAAATAGAGTTGGGGATAAACTCTGTTTTACATTTACATAGATGGGGAGCCATAGTATCCTTTGAGACTCATATCTGCCTCTCTGGCATGTTCTGTTTGTGTCACAAACAAAGTTCAAATCCCTGGATAGCTGAAGTGTTTGTCTGCCTTGCTTGATGTACTCTGCCTGAACATTGCTGATCTCTGGCTGCATTTTACTTTGAATTGAAGTTTTTAATTTAAGGTTTGGTCACTCCTATTTTTTTCTATTATTCTTGTATTAAATGTGATTTGTTTTAAGTTTTCTTCTGTTGGAGTTTTAAGAAGTCTTGGCTAGGGTCAGTTAAAAAAAGTTAGCAAAGAATTATTTTGCAAAGAGTGAATAACACCAGTTAATTAGTGGGAAGAGCTGATAAATAGCATTCCTCTTTCAGTTACAAGTATCTCTATTTAGTTCAAGTGTTTGTTTGGCCTGCTTGCTGTACTCTGCCTGAGTATTGTTGATCTCTGGCTGCATTTTATTTTGAATTGAAGCTTTTCATCTAAGGTTTATTCACTTCTATTTGTATCTTATTCTTGTGTTACATTTCTTTTGTTTCAAATTGTTTGTTCTGTTGGAGTTTTAAGAGGTCTTGGCTAGGGTCAGTTAGAAAAGTTAGCAAAGAATTCCTTTGCAAAGAGTGAATAACATCAGATAATTACTTGGAGGAGCTGAGAAACAGCATTCCTTTTTTAGTAAGAAATATCTCTATTTAGCTCAAGTGTTTGTTTGGCTTTCTTGCTGTACACTGCTGAATATTGTTGATCTCTGGCTGCATTTGTTGTGTTCTTAAACTTGGTGACTTTTGAGTTGCCTGCCCCTACGCCTCCCATTCCCATCTCATCAGCTCATTCCACTGAGTAAAGAGAGAGATCATTTGAGAAGGCCTACTTTCTTAGTTTCTCAACCTTGAATTATCTTCTGTTTCCTCCCTTGCCACTTAAGCTAAAAAAATTGCACTTTATTCAGCTGTCTTTACTGTATTTCTTCCTACTTTATTACTTTATTTTGCTTTTGCTGCTTGCTCATAAAAGTGTTGAATTGTATTTATTCTGCTTTATTTATTACTGCTTCTTAGTAGCCCAATTAAATTGTAACTGTTATTCTAAGCCTCTTGGTTTTAGTTTAAACACTCAGTCTTCAGGCCAGTTGTTATATATTAAGAAGGTTTGTGGTCTACACTCTTGTGCAGGAGAGGTAGCTTATATCCTTCTAAATTGAGAATTGCTGGTTGATAGCTTAGTGTTTTTGTTATTCTAAAAGTGTCTTAGTTCTGGTATAAGCACATGGGCTTCTGGCCAGTTACTTTACATTAAATAAGTTTGTGGTTTACACTGTTGTCGGAGAAGAGGGCAGCTTCTGCCCTTCTCAGCTGGGAATTGCTGGTTGAATGCTTATTGTGCCTGCTTATTTGAACTTTTTTTTTTTTAAATTGGTGCACCTTGTTTGCTGTAGCATAGACTAGATTCAGACCTGCTGAATATAGCTCTGTTTGTATAACTTGAGCACTAAACCAGGCCATCTTTTGTGGGAGAGAGTTCCCCTGCACCCTAATGGCAGGAGTGTGCAGTTAGAACTCATCTGAGTGAAGATTGCTGGAACAGGGCACAGTCTTGAGCTTTTTTATTTGTTAATTTGTTTAGATCAGTTTGTGCTAGTTTGCTACATAGCACCATGTTTGCACATAGCTTACTGCCTTGCAGAGGTGGGCACCATTGGCAGTTATAGAGCAAGAACTTTTGCCTGGAAATTTTCCTTAGTAGTCTGCTGGTGCTCTGTTGGTGAGTTCTCATGGTTGTCCCTCACTGACTAGTGATACATTCAGTGAAGCTCCTGAGGTACCAACACAGATCCTACTCACTCGCCCTTCATATTTTTTGTCCACTTCTCCTGTTCTCTACTTTGCCTGTTCCTTCCTGTCCTCTCTCTGCTTTCTGACCACATCAACTTACCTAGGGTTATGGATGGACAATTCCCTACAGTTTCTCCAGCCAGCCTGGTCAACAATGGCACCCTGAGGCAATATAGCAATTGCTTCATGTACACTGATAGCCCACTTCTTCTAGTCCAGACAAATTCATTATGTGAGAGAAGCATCTATATCAAGAACCTAGAATCCAGGCTCTCTCACTCACCAGTCAGTCCATCTGATAGTAAGCAGGTTGTCAGCATGCAAATGTCACCTCCTGCACCTACCAAACCAACAACATATAAACCTAAATATGCAGAGGTCTTTACAAGAAGCTTACCTAAACATCAACACAAGCATGTTTCACATAATACATCCTCTGTAGTACATAGTATACATAATATATGACACATCAGCGTCTTACCAATAAAGCCACTAAGGCATAACACAAAAACAAATCTTAGTCATAGGAGACTCCGCTGTAAGACACACAGATGTCCCTCTCACCAGGTTGGAAAAGAAAAAGGTCACAGTCAGCTGTCTGTCAGGTGCCAGGATCCACCACATCACACACACACAGTCAAGTCTGTTAACAACAGGCACTGTTATGACTCTGTCATAGTCCATGTTGGTGTGAACAACTTGAGAGGTACCTCTCTGGACTGCATGAAGAGAGACATGATTGAGCTCTCTGATTATGTGTCTCAGGCAGGTATGTGCCTAGCCTTAACCAGAGTTTTACCTTCGCCTAGAATGATATCTCAGTAAAAACAAAAATGATTGACTTCAACAGTCAACTTAGTTTCTGGTGTCATTCAAAGGGGATCCATTATTTGTCAGTCTGGGATGACATGGTCTTTTTCTGTCACCCCTGAAATTTCGGTTACTAGCTAAGGCTTTTGCCATCCCCATAGTGCCTTTTTTAGGTAATGTCACAAGAACAAAATTCCCAACATAAAAATACCCTCTAAAAACAATCTCAAGGTTACGCTGCTAAATGCTAGGAGTCTAAACCATAAACTGCACTTATTGCAAACAGTCCTCACCCTAGAAAATGCTGACATTTGCACAGTCACTGAGACTTGGTTTAAGGCTGTAGAGAGCACCCCAGCTATACCAGGTTACATTTCCTTCCACATGTTCAGACAGCAAACTGAAAGTGGAAGAACTAAAGGAGGTGGTATCTTAATATTCATTAAAGATAAGTACACTGCTAGATTGGCTAAACAGCAAGATGCCTTTGAATTACTTCAGGTGCAATTGACTGCAGGTAAGACCCCTCTTCAGGTCATTGCCAGTTATAGGACCCCATCCATGAATCATGACATCCACTCAGCCTACTTGGATCTACTTGAGTCAATCAAGATACAACCAAACACCCTGGTTTTGGGTGACTTCAATTACCCGTCCATAGACTGGATAAATTATACGTGTAACTCACTTGCTCAAAGGTTCCTGGACTTTGTTAACTACAATTCCCTGAACCAGATGGTTGACACACTCACTAGGGGCTCAAACATCCTGGACCTGGTGCTCACCTACATGGGGACTGCTGTACCACCCCCAGTGTGTGGCCATCCCTGGTGAGATCTGACCACAAATCAGTCTCACTAGAAGTAGCTATAATACAAGACCCCCCCAACTAGACTAAAAAAACTTCTCCAAGACCAATTACAACTTCTTACATGATGGCATAAATAGCTTCATAGCCCCTCCCCCCACTGATGGAACAAACACCTATGCTGTGTTATACACCAGTGCTTTATACAAGCACCTGTACAATTGTATTGACTCTGCTATACCTGATACAACCAAAGCAAGATCTTCAAGGAAAAACAAACCTGCCTGGTGGACAACTGCCATTAACAGCTATACAATAGGAGAAAGAAATTGCTGTCTAAGAGTAGGAAGGAATGGTCTCAAAACTGGAAACGCTCCCTCCTCTACTCAAACAAGAAAATAAAACTCCTAGTGAAGTCCTCCAAAGCTAACTATGAATCCAAACTAGCTTCCCTAACCACGAATAACCACAAGGTGTTATTTAGTTACTTCCATAACCTCAAAGGTAAGGCTCAGATTTGCTCTGAACTCATAGTTAATGGTACTACATATATAGAACCTATGGATATAGCAAACCTGCTGGCTGACAGGTTCAGTGAAAACTTCACTCCTCTGTCCCTATCTCATATACCCTAAAGCATTCCTAACACCAATCCCCATGTAGTATCTCCAAGGACAGGTCTTAAATGCCCTCTCCAAGGCCAAAAAACACAGCTGCTATGGGACCAGACCACATCCCAGGCTGCGTTCTACATGGGTTAAAACAGGAATTAGCATCACCACTGAGCATGCTTTTCAATCACAGCCTAAACACTGGCTTCATCCCAGTGGAATGGAAAACAGTTACCATCATCCCTTTGCACAAAGGGGATGCATCTATGCACCTTGGGAACTATTGACCCATTAGTCTGACCAGCCTTATGTGGAAGGCCATGGAACAAATCATCATGGCAGAAGCATATCGGTGTCAAGCGGGAATGAAAATCAAACCAGAAGCAGATACAAATTAGGCAGCAACTGAATGTGCCAAAAAAACAAAAGAAAGAATATAAGGTGAAGGATCAGATGAGAAGGCAAGAAATGTGCAAAATGCATAAATATAGTTACAAGTATAGAAAACTCTTGGAACAACCTCATGTTGATCAAGACTGAATGCAGGAATGGTTAAGGAGAGGCAAATTCAAACCAAAAGATGAAAGGTTAATATTAGCAGCCCAAGATAGTGGACTGCATACACGTTGGTTTACAAGGTCCATTGAACATGTGGGAGAAACAGACAAATGTAGGTTTTGTAAGCCAGAACTGGAAACAGTTGAACACCTTGTTGCTGGTTGTGACATACTAATGACAGAAGGATTGTATACCGAAAGGCATAATAATATGCCAAGATTGTTGCAATGGGGATTGTGCAAACATTATAATACTGAAGTAGCTGAAAATCTCTGGAAACATGAACCACAAAGCATCATAGAAAATTATGAAATCTACATCACATGGGATCACGCACTACCAACAGTTCAAAAGATAGATGCGAGAAAATTAGATATTGTGGTCCATGAAAAGCAGACAAAAGTAGCATTAATCATTGAAATCACTACACTCAGTGACTACAGTATCTTGTGTACAGAGAGACACAAAGTCAGAAAATATTAGTATTTGCAGGCAGAAATGAGAGCAATGTGGAAAAAAGATACTTGGACAGTTCCAATAGTAGTAGTAGCAATGGGTCTTATAAAAAAAAATCTACAGTCATATTTAGATATGTAACTCCTCACGAATTGCAGAAGGAGTCATTGCTGGGCACTTCTGGCTGACATCAAAGATTGAAACAATACTAATTTCATGAACTTTAATAATACTTTGACTTAAGAATGGGGTCCATACCCATCATGGTATTAAAATTCCAAAAGATTAGGAGAAATTAAAAAAGGGAGAGACCTAATTAACAAAGATATAGGAAATCTCCAAATGCTCGACCTCACCCAGTTTGGCTTTGTCGAGAGGAGATCATGCCTGTTAAACTTAGTGGATGTATTCGAGACCATCACCAAAGCCATAGACAAGGGCAAATCTGTGAATCTGGCCTATGTACACTTAGCCAAAGCCTTTGACACAATTTCCCACTCAGGCATCATTAATAAACTCACCCAGCTGGGTATCAACCCATCTATTGTCAGGTAGGTTGCAAACTGGCTCACTGATAGAACTCATATGGTCAAAATGGGGGACTCCAGCTCCTCCAGCAGTCCCATAACCAGTGGTGTTCCACAGGGATTGTATCTGCTGACAAAGTTTGCAGATAACTGCAAACTGGGAGCTATCATTGAAACTGTTGTAGGCTACACACCAAAGTGCGCTAGCCTGTTTATAGCATTTACAGTGTTTTCTGTGTGTTTTTCTGCGGTTTCCTGAAAAAAAACCAAAACAAAACAAAACAAAAAAAATATTCTCTTTTCCCGCCTTTTCTGAACTAGATTGATTAGTCCAGATTTCAGGTTTTGCTGAATTCCGGACTGTGTATAGTTTCTTGTGTTGCCCATATCCTTACTTGGATAGGAGGAAGCTTCTCTGTTCATCAGTGAGAGTGGAGAGCTTTGAGCAGCTTATCTGTCCCTGAAGGAGTCGTCTCAGACCTGAAACTAGTAGCTTATTGGGCAATTTTGGTCAATTCCAATCTCTTTCAGTTTCCCTGCTTTAAAACCCACATTTGCATGGTTTTGCGCCAGTATACAACTCCGCACAGCTCCTCGTGGTGTCCTGCAGAGTGATACAGGCAACAGAGAAACCCAAGAGAGACTTTTCCAGATTTAAGTATTTTTTCTCTGTTTTTTTTTGCTCCGACTGCCTTTTCCCACCTAAAAGCGAATTTCTAACTGATCTGTGCTTTAAAAAGTGTAAATTGCATTTGCCTTCTGCTTTTTACAGTTTTTGCACTTGTTTTATATCAATTTAAGTTGTTTTTACATTGTATAACTGTTGTAGGCTACACACTAAAGTGTGCTAGCCTGTTTATAGCATTTACAGTGTATTCTGTGTGTTTTTCTGCTGTTTCCTGAAAAAAACAAAACAAAAAAAAAATCAAAAAAAATTCTCTTTTTCCACCTTTGCTGAACTAGATTAGTCCAGATTTCAGGTTTTTCTGAATTCCGGACTGTGGTATAGTTTCCTGTGTTGCCCATATCCTTACTTGGATAGGAGGAAGCTTCTCTGTTCACCAGTGAGAGTGGGGAGCTTTTAGCAGAGCTTTTAGCAGCTTATCTGTCCCTGGAGGAGTGGTCTCAGCCCTGAAACTAGAAGCGTATTTGCCGTTTTGGGTAAATTCTTATCTCTTTCAGTTTCCCTGCTTTAAAACCTGCATTTGTGTGGTTTTGCACCAGTATACAACTCCACACAGCTCCTTGTGGTGTCCTGCAGAGTGATACAGGCAACAGAGAAGAGAGTCTTTTCCAGATTTAAGTATTTTTTTCTCTGTTTTTTTGCTCTGACTGCCTTTTCCCGCCTAAAAAGTGAATTTCTAACTGATCTGTGCTTTAAAAAGTTTAAATTGCATTTGCCTTCTGCTTTTTACAGTTTTTGCACTTGTTTTATATCAATTTAAGTCATTTTTGTATTGTATAACTGTTGTAGGCTACACACTAAAGTGCGCTAGCCTGTTTATAGCATTTACAGTGTTTTCTGTGTGTTTTTCTCCTGTTTCCTGAAAAAAAAAAAAAAAAAAATCTCTTTTCCCGCCTTTGCTGAACTAGATTAGTCCAGATTTCATGTTTTGCTGAATTCCGGACTGTGGCATAGTTTCCTGTGTTGCCCATATCCTTACTTGGATAGGAGGAAGCTACTCTGTTCACCAGTGAGAGTGGGGAGCTTTGAGCAGCCTATCTGTCCCTGGAGGAGTGGTCTCAGCCCTGAAACTAGTAGCTTATTGGCCGCTCTGGGTCAATTCCTATCTCTTTCAGTTTCCCTGCTTTAGAACCCACTTTTGCGTGGTTTTGCACGATTTTGCGCATAGCGCAGCATTGGGCTGCGCTGCTTAAACGGGTTTAAACTATTCCCGGCTCCACAAAGTCTGCTCTTCAATTTTTCCCTTAGAACTGTTCTAAATCTCAAAGTAAGCACTCTATTTTCATTCTAAAGCCCTGCAGTTGCTTGTATAAGTAATCTTATAAGTAAGCACTAATAAACTAAAGCACTACACCCTCATATACTCCCTTTAAGTACTTAGCTCCCTATTGGTCCTTTATGATCAGTCAAAAAGTAGTTCCTTATACTATTCTGGCATGTCCAAAAGTCAGTTTTGGGTTTACTCTCCAGTCCAGCTGGTGAATCTGGGAATCTTGAGGCAATGTAACAACTGCCTTATGTACACAGACCACCCTCTCCTCCTCCCAACAAGCTCAAATATATGTGAGAGATGCAACTATATAGCCAAATTGGAGGCTGAGCTCTCTCAACCCAGTACTGGCGCAGTCAGTCAGGAGGAGAAGGCAACCACACACACCACAGATCCAGTCTCACATAGACCTATCGCAACAGAAAACCAAACACATAAACACACAAAAACATACTCGAAGGCTCTAAATAAAAATCTGCCCAAGCAGCAGAGACCTCCAAAGCAGACATCCAAGCAACCGCTACCCCACAACAATACCCACGTATCACATAGTTCACAAAGTCAGTGTGCCACACAGTCACAGCCCTTAAGGCTAAACAACACACCTAATACACTTGTAATAGGTGACTCTATTGTCAGACACACTGACATCCCACTCACCAGGCTGAACAAGGAGAAAGTCACTGTAAGCTGCCTGTCAGGTGCCAGGATCTGCCACATAACACAAGCACTCAGGTCACTCCAAAGCAAGTACAAATATGACTACATCATTGTCCATGCTGGTGTGAATAACCTGAGATGTACCTCCCTGGACTACATGAAAAGAGACATAGAGGAGCTCTCTGATCATGTAGCTCAGGCTGGTATGACCCTGACCTTGAGTAGCATCTTACCCTCACCAAGAATGATGCCACAGTATTAAAGCAAAATGATCAATTTTAACAATTGGCTAAAGTATTGGTGTCATTCAAAGGGGATTCAGTGTCTGTCAGCCTGGGATGACATGCTCGACAAGCCACGTTGCTTCGCTAGGGACGGCTTGCACCCGTCACCCCTGGGTTTTCTAATACTGCCTAAGGCTCTTGCCACCCCCATAGTGCCTTTTTTAGGCAAGGCTCAAAAGACAAGCCCACCTCCATAAACAACACAAAGAAAAAGAAACTAAGGACAATGTTGCTCAATGCCAGAAGTCTAAACCTCAAGATGCACGCACTCGAAGCTCTCCTCAGTATGGAGAATATCGATATCTGTGCAGTAACAGAAACCTGGTTCAAGGCTCCTGAGAGCACCCCAGCACTACCAGGTTATACCTCATACCATGCTTTTCGGCCACAAAGCTCGGACCGAACCACAAAAGGAGGGGGAGTATCCATATTCATCAAAGATACCCACACCTCCAGGTTAGTGGCACTGCACGAAGCATCAGAGACCATCCATGTGCAACTAACAGTGGGCAAAACTGCCTTTCAATTTGTAGCCTGCTACAGACCACCCTCCCAAACTCAGGAACTCCACTCGGCTTTCCTGAGAACACTTGAGAATATGAAGGTCTCTCCAAACACCATTATATTGGGAGACTTCAACTACCCAAACATAGACTGGGAGCACTACTCAAGCCCCAACACCCTTACCCAATGGTTCCTAGAATTTATAAACTCAAATGCTATGGAACAACTGGTCACCACTCCCACAAGAGGGGAAAACACATTGGACCTGATCATCACCAACATGGGGACTCTATGTTCAATACCAGAGGTATACCCCTCATTGGTAAGATTTGACCATAAATTAATCTCACTGGACATCCATATCCCGTCCCCACCCCCAGCCAAGGAAACCACAGTGAAGAACTTCTCAAAAGCAAACTTCACACTTCTCAAAACCGAGGTGGAATCCTTCAAAGCCCCCGGGCCAGTGGAAAATACATCCCAAACCACAGAATCCTTCACAAACGCATTCTATGGACACCTATAGGAATGCATGGATTGTGCTATCCCAAATAAAACCAAGACTCACTCCTCCAAAGGCAGGAGACCTGTCTGGTGGACCCCAGCCATAAATAAGCTATACAACAGAAGGAGGAAGCTACTACATGACAGAGCAAAATCCCAAAAAGGGAAGGCATCTCTGATCAGTACTAGCAAGAAACTACGATCCCTCATAACATCATCTAAGGCCAGCTTCGAAAGAAAAATTGCACATGACGCTAAAGATAATCACAAGGCCTTTTTTAGTTATGTCAGGAACCTGGGTGGCAACTCCCAGATATGCTCTGAGTTAGTTCAAAATGACAAAAAATAAACTGAACCCACAGACATTGCCAACATCCTGGCAGACAGGTTCAGTGCAAACTCCCCCCCCTTCCCCCCCAAAAGAGCAAATGTCTATCCCAACAGAGTGTAGCCTCCCTGACATCACAGATGCACAGGTGAGAGCTGCACTCTCCAAAGCAAAAAACACAGCATCAATGGGACCGGACAGTGTCCCGGGCTGCTGCTTACACGAACTCCAGGAAGAACTGAACCCTCACATAAAGTCACTGTTCAATCTCAGCCTTACTACAGGATATGTACCCAAGGAATGGCGTACAGCAACAGTGGTCCCACTCCACAAAGGTGGTGCCACAACGGACCCTGGAAACTATCGCCCTATAAGCCTAACTAGCCTGGTCTGCAAAGCTATGGAGCGTATCATCATGAAACTCATAAACAAAGACATTGGGAACCTCCAAACACTAGATCCTACCCAATTTGGCTTTGTTAAAGGCAGATCTTGCCTCTTGAACCTGGTCGACTTCTTTGAAACAGTCACCAAGGCCATAGATGAAGGGAAGGTAGTCCACACAGCCTACCTGGACCTCGCAAAAGCCTTTGACACAATACCCCCACTCGGGCATCATAAATAAGCTCACCAGCTTAAATATCAACCCCTATGTCACAAGATGGGTTGCAAACTGGCTCAGGGATAGAACCCACATGGTCAGAATTGCAGGTGCATGTCAGACTCTAAACCAGTTGCAAGTGGTGTCCCACAAGTCTCAGTCCTGGGACCTCTCTTGTTCGGTATATATTTCTCTGAGGTACAGGCTAACATGGGAAGACTATGGCTGACCAAGTTCGCAGATGACTGCAAACTGGGTGCCATAATCGACTCACCGACTGACACAAGCATCCTCCAAAAGGGTCTCACAGAGATAGAAAACTGGTGCCAGAGCCATGGCCTAAAGCTAAATGCCAAAAAGTGCATAGTTATCCCCTTTGGGAAAAAGAAAGTGCCCACAAATTACCACATAGGTGGTAATCCATTAAGTATGGAAGTAGTAATTAGGGATTTGGGGACCCAAGTAGATAGCAATCTCTCCTTTGACTATCACATTGCCAAAGTGGTTAGAAAGACCTTCTATATAGCCCACCTTATCATGAAAGGGTTTACATCTAGATCAAGAGAGGTCATTGTGCCCCTCTACTCATCACTCATCAGGCCCATAATTGAATACAATGCCCCATTTGGGATGTACCTTACCCGACACCTGCAGCAACTGGAAAGACCCCAAAAGTACCTCACCAAGAGGATCAAGGGACTCAAACAGATGCCCTATGCAGTTAGGCTAAAGAAACTCCAGCTCTACTCAGTTGCTTACCGTCTACTCATAGGCGATCTGTGCCTGACGTATAAAGCCATGTCCAACCCAGAATTAATGGACATGCTCCACCTCAGGAAATCCAAATCCCTTAGAGCTACATGCTCCAGGGACTTAAACCTCAGCACAGAAATAAATAGGACATGCTGGAGGGACAGATTCATATCCCAGAGGCTCCCCTCACTCTGGAACAAAATCCCAATCCATGTTAGGCAGAGTCCCTCAATGACCGTCTTCAAGAGAAATCTTGATGAGTGGATGGGAGATCGTAGGTTTACCCCTGGGATCTCTTCTGTGTCCCTACTAGACAGAGGCACAGTAAACTAACCTCAAAAGGGCTATCTTCTGTGACCTACTATACAGTGGCACAGTCAACTAATCTAAAAGGGTGGCGAAAGCCAAACACACTCTGGCTAGGCTTATAAATGCCCTAGTATCAACCTATGAACCTATGAACCTAGCGATGTCAACATTATGCAAGAAGGTCTTACGCAGACTAATGATGGGTGCCAAAGTTGTGGTCGTCAACTTAATGCAAAAAATGCATTATCATCCCCTTCAGCAAGGGTGATGTTCCTGCAAACTACCACATCAACAGCAACACCCTAAGCACACAGTCAGTGGTGACAGATCTGGGCACACAGGTTGACCGCAGCCTTAACTTCAATCACCATGTCTCCACAGTGGTAAGAAGGACATTTTTTATTGCTCATTTCAAAAGTAAGGGCATTGCCTCCAGAAAAAA
This sequence comes from Protopterus annectens, assembly GCF_019279795.1. Lineage (NCBI taxonomy): Eukaryota > Metazoa > Chordata > Ceratodontiformes > Protopteridae > Protopterus > Protopterus annectens. The sequence continues at coordinate 1,532,444,894 of NC_056726.1, forward strand.
AGAAGTTATAACCCCCCTGTACTCTTCCCTCACTGGGCCAATAGTAGAGTACAAGGCTCCCTTTGGTATGTTCCTTTCCAAACACCCGCAGGAATTGGAGAGATCACAAAGGTTCCTTACAAAGAAAATTCAGGGTCTTCAAGATCAGTCTTATGCAGACAGACCAAAATCATTGTCACTTTACTCTTTGTCAAACAAACTGCTCAGAGGTGACCTGTGCCGTATATATAGAGCAATCTCTGATCCAGATTTAATGGAAATGCTACACACTTGCAAATCAAATGGCACACGGATCACTCGCTCAAAGGACCTTAACCTAGTATGTGACATCAACAGAACTTGTTGAGAGACAGATTTGTCTCACAGAGGTTGTCCCATTTTTGGAACAAGCTTCCTATGCATGTTAAACAAAGCCCCTCATTGGCCCGATTTAAGTGCAATTTGGACGATTATATGGGCAACTGGAAATTCACCCCAGGGGTTTAACCTGTGTCCCTCATGGACAGGAGCAAAAGAGATGATTTTAGTGTCTGCTTGAACCAGACTCCCTTGGGAACATGGGTTGAACTTGGCTAAGCTTGTAAGGGCCCTGAGTCCGTTAGCTTAGCAACCCCCTATAATCCCATGGATTTAGTGTTTCTCATGCTATTTGTTTTGCACATGTGCAACAGATCCATCAGGGCTGGGTTCAAGGAACCCCTGTAATCCAGACAAAGATCCCCTATCAGCAGCCTGTGGGAGACTAAATACAGAGACAGACCCTTTAGGCAATCATTGTAGGACAGAATATTCATGCCCTGAATTTTACTGGTGAGAAAACATTGTGGACGTTCCAGTAGTTTCAAGTGTCTGGTTAGATAAATGCTGAAGGGGGCACTGTATTCAAAGGTAGTCTGATAAGGGACAATAAAGTGTTACTATAACTTCCTTGGACCTGGATGCCATACCCTTATGTATAAGTTGGGCAACATAGAATGATTTTCTTATTATCTTAGATTCATGTTAGTCAAAGGCCAGATTGCTGCCAACATATATTCATAGATCCCTTACTATTGGGTCAATTATAAGGGGTGATTTAGTAATGGACTAATTAACTTGGGCTGACAGCTTCCCAAAGGGCATTATAATGCATTTTTTGGTATTGAGTTTTAGGCCATAACTTTGATACCAGTCATTTATCTGTGTTAAACCCGTTTGTAAGATGTTTGTTTTTTGGGGGAAACTATAATAGCTCCCAATCAACAGTCATCTGTGAACTTGGTGAACCAGAGGGCTTTAATGTTAGCCTTGACTTATGAGAAGTAGATGCCAAACAGAAACAGGCCGGGCATGGAATCCTGGGGTACTCCACAGGTGAATGGTCTCTGCGTGGAGGTGGTTTCACTGATCCTGACTACTTTAGACCTTTCTGTGAGCCAGC
>NC_056726.1:1532448813-1532543527 GCF_019279795.1 Protopterus annectens
ATAGTATTTATACATAACATCTTAAATAACTATGTGCACTATTTACATTAGCCTGACACTATAACAGATCTTAATGTATACAGTTACTTTCTAAGTATGTCCAATCCATTATCAGAGTGTCTGATCAATTATTGCATAGTGTCAATCAATAATAAGACTTTTCCCCAAAGGTTGTTGATAAATGGCTTTGGATAAATCTTTAATTCTTTTGCTTTAATTTCCAGTGATGCTGTGGTCTTCAGTAGGCTGTAGAAGTCTTCCCAAGTTAGTATAGTGTTTATATTCCATCTTCTTGTTATACACTTCCTTGAAATTGCAAGTATAGTCCATACTAGATACATGTTTGACCTATTCAAATGAGGACCTTCGTTCACATTTAATAATACAAGAGCTTTAGTTAAATAAAATGATTCATTAAATAAGGCTTGTAGAAAGTTATTAATACCATTCCAAAATGGCTTAATTTTAACACAATCAAAGAAAACGTGATTCCAGTCTGCATTGTGTACTTGCTCACATCTGCAACATATTCCTTTTATGGAAGAACTAATCTTATTGATTCTGTCTGGGATTAAGAATGCTCTGTGCAAGCATTTCCAATTAAAAACTTTCTAGTATTGTGTAAAGGATGTATATTTTATTGATAATGAGATATTTGTTTTAATAACTTCAGTTAACTGTATTGAGTGTCCTTTTGTTATATATTTCCAATATGAGGTTTTGGGTGTTGTTTTATAGATTATCGATATTTTGTATAATTTTGAAATACTGTTTCCCATGTCAAAGTCATTATATATGACTTCATATATGTATTTCGTAAATTTAGGTGTTTCTTTAAATGAAGAATTGTTAATTATTCTACTTAAATCTTGTGAATATGACAGAATACTCTGTAAAGTAAGCCAGTCCTGTTGTGGAATTTTGTATTTTGTTTTTATTACTTGCATATCTAACACTTTTAGTTCTTTGATACATCGGAGCCAACGAACATATCCTTTCTGTTCCAAGGAATAAATAATTTTGCTATATATTTTATGTGGAAAGTTCTTTCTGACTATAAATGGTGTTAAAAGATCAAACCAGATTTTTAAATCTATATTTGCGTTAATAATTTTCCTAAATGTGTCAATGTAATAATTAATCATACAAGTTTTAGTGGGTTTAGTTGTGTTATATTGCATACTAATGCATAATATGTGCCATGGCAAATTGTTTTTATCTGTAATTTGAAATTTTTTTTGTAAATTAAATTCATTTATTGATAATACAGTTAGTAATTCTTTCCAATTTGCAGAGTAATTTGGACTTATCCAATCTGAGATTATTTTAGATATTGATGTTTTTATATATGTTTCTATATCAGGAAAGTTTAATCCTCCCTGTTTCCATGGTCTGATATGATATATTAAAGCTATTTTGTTTCTTTTGAGAAACCATACAATTTTTAATAGACATGAATTTATTTCTGGTAGCAGTTATATTGCCAAGGCTATATATAGGACCTTGGGCAGTAAAACCATTTTTATTAACTGTAGTCTATCTTCAAATGTTAATATTATTTTGTTCCATTTTTCCACAGAGTGTAATTGTGTTGATGAAATTATTGTAGTTTTTTTTAGACTAATTCATTATTATCCTTGCATAACTGAATTCCTAGATATTTTAAGGTAGATTCTTGTTTCTCTATCATGTGATCCCCCCCCTTAGTCTGTAGTTCTTTTTTTATTTAAAAATAAAAAAATTGATTTTGATTTATTGAAATAGAGTCCTGAAGTCATGTGAAATTTGTCAATTAATATATCTAATTCTTCTAAAGTCTCTTTTGTATTAGATAATGTTAGTAATATGTCATCAGCAAATGGCATTACTTTAGAATTGTATTGTTCATAAATATCTATTCCTTTGATTTTTATATTGTTACGAATTGAATTTACCAATATTTCAATAGCCAGAGCAAATGGAATCGGTGACATGGGACATCCTTGTTTAGTGCCTTTTGTTATAATAGATTCAGAGGTAAAAGGACCTAACTTGACATTCACTAAATTATTTGTATGTATATATATATATATATATATATATATATATATATATATATATATATATATATATATATATTCTTTAGGAGATGAACAAAAGATGCAGGAAATTCAAATAACATTATGATTTTGAATAAATTGTCCCAATTTAGGGAATCAAAGGCTTTCTCTATATCTAAGCTAATTATGAGTGTTTCTTTATTTTCTTTATTAACATTGAAAAATTAATTTATCAAGGTGCCAATCAGGGTGCTGTTACTGTGATGCTTACTGTGATGGATCTGAAGTCTTCTTAAGACACTAAGGTCTTGCTGGCTGGATTCTGCTGAAATCAAAGTCTAGTTATCACAGTCTGTTGCCCACAGAAACTTGCAGAGTGTACACTGATGCAGCACCAAACTCTGAGCAGTAACTAATAAATAACTTTTTATAACAAATCACACAAACTACTGTTGCAGCTTTAGTTACTGTTCTACTTTTCTTCTCAAACAGCATGGATGATGTGAGAGATAAAATAAAAAAAATCTCTAACAATGTTATATGCTATAGTCTCTTTATAGTAGTTTTACATCCTGTTTTCCTCCATGGTACTCTGTTTTGGTCTTTCTATGAAAACATTTGTTTCCTGGTGTTTGCAGAAAAACATCTTTTCATCCTGTAATGGTATTGTCTTTTAAGAAACTATCTTGTGCAAATGCTGACTTGATAAAAGCACCATTAAAACTTTCTTGCTTAACAATGTTATATGATAGAAACATGTACCGATTGTTTTCCTGTTGTCCACTCTTTACTGAAGCAGGTTAACTTTTTTAATGACAATGTGAAATGCATACATACATACTGTTTTTTTACATTCTTGCCAAGTCTGTAAGAGGTCAGCTTATCCTGTTTTTTGCATTCTTGCCAAGTCTGTAAGAGGTCAGCTTTCTTGGTGACAGTGTGAAATGCACACATTCTTTTTTTTTTATATAATTTTGCTGAGTCTGTAAGGAAACATGCCCATAAAGCAGATTCCTTATTTTTTAAGCCACAGTCATTTAGTATGGATGCTAATCACATATTGCTAAACTCTATTTTTGCATTTAAGCAAGCTTTATTTTATACCTTATTTATGTTACATATTTGTAGCAGAATTACTTTCAACCTTAATATTTTGTTGAGCATATTCTTACAATTCCCTCTTTTTATTTTAAAACATACTCAAAACACTTTATACTGATATGTATTTTTGATCAGATTATATAGAAAACATATTAAGAAATGAAACCTTTAGTCTTCTTCTGATACAAGTCAAAATGCAATTTTACATAGTTAATACAATGATATCAAGTATTACTTCCAAAACTGAATGTATTTAACAACTTTTTTTACAGACCATTCTGTGAAAATATTTTATTAGTTATGAGTTGTGTCTGCTTTAGTTTTAACTTGAATAATTTATTATTTTGCAATCACAGAATTTTATTTATGACTTAGAACACTTTCATTAACTCTTTGCAGCTGTTGAATTAACTATTTACTTTTATTAATCATTTTATACCAAAAGATTAGAAATAGACTAATATTCATGAGACAAAAACTATGTGCTACTGCAAGCCTTTATACACTGCTGAAAATATACAGTTTCAATGTCATTTAACCATAACATTGTGGTCATGTCTCTGAACTGCCCATTAACACCTTGGTAAAGTACTGAACTGGGCTTAGATAATAAATATTTGAATGCAATTATTTCAGTATATTTAATACTTGAGGATTTAAAAAAAACATGATTTATACACTAAAGAATGCTATGTACATATTAGTCCATTAGCTGTATGAATAATATACTTGAATATAATTTTCCAGTAAATGGGGTAACCAATACTAGTACAGGTAAAATGATGGTCCAAAAAATTACAATTAGTAATAACATTACAACTTGACAAATTACTTTTGAACTTGTTACTTTACAATGTGTCCTATATAGTATATATCTGTTTGCTACTCATGCATTTCAATCTAGTAGGTACCCTGGACGCATTTTTTTAAACATGGTTCTCCACACATATTTATTGCTAGACATTAATTTCATTTGTACTGAATTCTTTTGTATTTGTACATACAAAGAATGTAAAGTACATTTAGTCGAATCTTACAAATCAACATCAAGCAAAATCTTGGAAATCTTATGTCTCTTTAAAAGTATCTAGTGGAATTGCCACCAGAGGCAAATACATACCCAGAAATTAAAATATTCATGCTTTTGCAAACGAACATTGTCTTGCCAAAAACATATTAAAAATAGTGACCATTTTTTCTCAATTTTTACATATCTTTACTCTCTCTCTCTTGTATAGCTTTAATAAAGGAATTTTAAGCCATTTATTGTACAGATTTACAGTTTAACAGGTTATAAATACAATTTAATACTAAATAATACAATAATAACTAGCATGATAGCTATTAACAACTTGTAAAATATCTTATCCTGTCAGGTTTAATCTGTTTACCAGTATTTTAATGCACTAATACCTGTTCTCCCCTTCCTCCTGAAAAAAGCATTGTCAAGAAGGAATGACATATTGTTTTTCTTCCTGTAGCTCTATTTTAGACCCTTTTGCAATACTGCTCACACAGTCAATGTAAAACTGAGGAAGTACCCCTCCCCCTGTAGTATTGCAGTATTGTTTATTTGTTTTATGCTGTGAAAATAAAATGCATGTCAGCCCATCACTTTGGTTATACATTTGCTTTATTATATTACTAACAAACTATAGACATTTGTCTGATTTGATCATTTTTTGGCTGTTTTCAGTGACAGAATATATTTTTCTGTTGCCTTTGCTGTCTACTACTACTAGTAGTTATTTGCACCCTCCTATATACTTTATTAGAGCTGTATGTATACAATAGCCCATCTGCTGGCTGTACTTGATGTAACTGAGGGTTTTTTTTACTTTTAACATTTACTTGCAAACAGATTATTAGTGACATATATGCACAATTGTGATTATTTTTATTATAATTACCAAATTGTGTTGCATGTGAAGATTTAACAATTATGTTTTAATAACAATAATATTTTTAGAAAACTCAAACCACTTGTTTGGCAATCATTTTTTTTTTACCTTATCTTTCCAACATTTAATGTAACTATTTATCCAGTCTAGGAAGGTCTGAGCTCAGATTTTAGACTCTGTAGACCATAGTTAACCCTTTTAGCATTTTTCCTTTAATCGTCTGTTAATATACTTGCAATTTAATAGTAAAATGCAGTTATAAAACACTTAGAATTATAATAAGTACTTGTGATTTGCATAACTATGCATTTATACTACATAAATAAACATTATTTTTCAATTAGCTTACATATCTTTTAACTTTGATTTCAGTATTTTTTTTTATTTATTTAACTGCTCTGCCATTCATTTTACAAAGACTGCTTGACTAATACCATCTGTGATTTTATTTCTTGTTAAAATTCAGAACTTTAACTGTTTGGTGTGGTATTACTATACAATTATAAAAAATTGTAAAAAAAAAAACAAACAAAATAGATATTGGCTTAACTAGCACATGTTTATATTTACATTATTTATATTTGCTGTTGTCTGCCTGTTATTCTTGTGCATTGTAACAGATGTACTTTAGATGAAAAGAAAATACATGCATGTCAGTCTTGTGACTTTAAATCTTTACTGTTATTAACTATTTTTATTTGATTTTTATACACTAGAACTGTTTTGTGTACCTTTTGACTATGCTACGAGAATGGCAGTTATTTGCTCTACCTTACTGTAGTACCAATAAATGGCTTGCTTTAATTGAATGAAAGTTATACATCAGATCCTACCATGTATGCTTAACCATTTTCAAAATACAAACATAGTATAAAATATATATCTTTTGTACAGATCAGCTATAGTTTTCTGCACTTTTGCAATTTTTTTCTTAAGCTCAGCTGTTGTATGCAGGAAGTCAGTCTCTGTTAGTTCAGCTAATTTATTTTCTTTATCCTGTAACTGCTGTTCAAGAGATTTCTGTAATGTTGTCTTTTTGACATTTTTAGTAATCTGTTCTGCTGAATCTAAAACTCTCATGCAGTTTTGAAAAGATGTATGTATAACTTGTCTAAGCTTCCTGAACTCATTGTGTCTGTCTTTTAGAAGTTTATTACATTCTTTTGTAACAAAATGTACTAGAGGTTCTGTCAGTAACTGATATGACTCCTGTTGTAACTCTGAAATAAACCTTTTACATGTGGTGACAGGACATAACTGTTCAACATCTGAATATAATGTAGGCATATTAACTTTTCCTGGTTCTTTACCATTAAAATTTTTGTCTGTACAGTCTATCCTTTGAATGATGTCATGCAATACGTTTTTATGACATTGTACACATAAAGCAGTTTGATATGATTTACACAATAAACATTTGTCATACCCCACATGGTTTTCTTTGAGATACCAGTCAAATATTGTAAAACATTTGCATAATGCCTTACTATCAACTTGCTCTGGTAAGGTTTTACATTTACTAATGTGTTGTGTATGCCAGCATTGCAATTTACTAAAGCTTGGCTTACACCTGCTTGAATTATGCGTAATAGCATCCATACTAAAAATGTGGCATAGAAAAAAGTCTTACCAGTTAGCAAGAAAACAGGTGATCAGGCTGTTGTTGCTAATGGCTGGAAATTTTTCAGAGTCACTCGAGAAGCTGGTGAAACACAACAGGCAGCGAGATGCTGTGAAAGTTGATGTCCACCTTTTCTTGAAGAATTAATACCACTGCAACTTCAATCTGGATTCAGATGTCTGAGAAACTTTACTACTACAAGCTGCATAAACTGGAGTACCTGTGTTTAGGATTTACACATATGTACAAATGTTAGTTACTGCAATTTGACTGAACTGACCCTCTGCAGGTCTTGCCACCCCTTCTGTGTTAGAATGCAGGTAGGCTCGCCATTGAAAAATTATTTGCACAATTATGGGTGGTGCAGTGGTGCAGTGGTTAACATTGTCGCCTCACAGCAAGAAGTTCACCAGTTTGATTCTTGGCTGGGGTGCCTTCTGTGTGGAGTTTGCATGTTCTCCCTGTGTTTGCGTGGGTTTCCTCTGGGTACTCCGGTTTCCTCTCACATTCCAAAGACATGCATCTGGAGCATTTTTCCCCGGGCTTCCACTGAAAACAGGCTCTGTGGAACCTAGTTGGACTTTCCTGGTCAACAAATGATAAAATAAAAAAAAAAAATTATCAATGCGCTAATCACATATTGCTAAACACTATTTTTGCATTTAAGCAAGCTTTATTTTATACCTTATTTATGTTACATATTTGTAGCAGATTTACTTTCAACCTTAATACCTTGTTGAGCATATTCTTACAAACATAATCTATAAGAGAAATTATTCTTTTAATATTGTCACGTGTGTGTCTATGATATATAAATCTAGTTCAATCATTATTTATTGTTTTGGATAGTGGTATTTTCATTCTGTTAGCTAATATTTGTCATAAATATCTTATAGTCATTATTTAATAATGATATAGGTCTATATGAGGTACAGATGTTTGGGAATTTGTTTTCCTTTAGGATTGGTGTGATTAAGAAATATCTCAAAGAGGGTGGTATTAAACCTTGTGACTAAATTTCTAATATAGTTTTATGGAAGGGGTCGTATCTTTAAAGGAAAACCTTTATATATTTCCATAATTATGCCAAATATACCTGGAGCTTTATTTTTTTACCCTCTTTTATTGTATCTGTAATTTCTTTATAGGATATGGGTGCTTGTAGAACTAGTTTTAATTTTTCTGGCATTTTTTTATATTAGAACACTTTTCATCTACATTTAATTGATTGATATGTATATTTTCTTTTTAGAAATGTTCCATATAGTGATTTCTATAGGCATCAAGAATGCCACCTATATTTGAGACACTTTTCCCTTTCTTTTCATGGAAGATACTTTTAATGTTATTAGCTTTTTATTGCATTTTGATTCTTCTGGATAAGTTATGTAGATATTTGGAAGAAGTGGCCAAGGTATTATTTTTTAGTTTTTCTTAGCTAAACTAGTTTTATGTGTTAGAATTTCATTGTATTTATTGTTTAATACTTCTACTTTCTTTTTCATCTCCAAATTATTTTGATTTTTTTCAGCTTTTACTGACAAATGTTTGGATTGTAGATCTAATAATGCAGAATCCCATTCTCTGATTTTTTTTATACCAAGTTAGGGTTTTACCATATATATAAGCTTTTAATGAGTCCCATGTCATTATTTTATTTATTTATGTGGTGTAATTAATATCTAAGAAGAGCTGTAATTCAGATAATAACCAGGGTTTGAACTCTTTAATTTTAGTTATATATGCTGGAATTCTGGAGTTAAAGATTAATGGTTTGTACCCATTTTTAAGTTTTAGTATCAATGAAGTGTAGTCTGAAAAGGGGCAGGGAGTGATTGAGAAATTATTGATTTTAGAGTGTAAGTCACGGAAGAGGTTCTTCAGTTCGATTCTCGGCTGGGGTGCCTTCTGTGTGGAGTCTGCATGTCTTCCCTGTGGTCATGTGGGTTTCCTCTGGGTGCTCTGGTTTCCTCCCACATCCCAAAGACATGCTGTAGGTGGATTGGACACTCCAAATTGGCCCTAGGTGTGAATGTGTGCATGTGTGTGCCTTCTGTGGAAGGTTGGGCGCCGGGCTGGCACCTTAGCACTGCAAAACTCCACTGCCAATCACGAGCAGACAGGTGATCCACTGTGGTGACCCCTAACCGGGAAAAAGCAGAAAGAAGAAGAAGAGTGTAAGTCACGGGCAGCAAATATTTTATCTATTCTAGTTTGCGTACCAAATCTGGGATCTTGATGGGAAAACAACAAAGATTCATCTTCTTTAACTATGAAAGTATCTACAAGATGAAATGATTCTACCCACTTGTTTAAAGCTTTTGATGCAGCAGATGTACACAGCGGTCTTTTATTTGTAGTTTCAGAAATAGCAAATATACGGTTAAATCACCTCCTAATATTAAGTTGCCTTTATAATTAATGGAAATAAAATCCAAGTGTTTTTTAACAGTTCCTGTTCCACTGCCTGGGAACCAGTATAGATTGGCTAGGGTCTATATTCTGTTATTATATTTAACTATCACTAATGCCATAAAGCCTTCTTTATCTTCATACTTATAAATGATTTCTGGGTTAATCACATTTGTTTTCCATAAAATTGCTACCCCTTTTGTCTTTGTCTTATAAGTGGATTGCGCCAATATCATATATTCCTTAGGATTCCATTTGTAATTGTCATTTGTTTTGAAATGAGTTTCTTGAACGAAGACAATTTGTGCTTTGCTTAGTTTTAAATATTTCAGTATATTTGATTTCTTGCTAGGATTGTTTAAGCCATTGGTATTTAATGATAATGAAGTTAAACCCATCTTAGGTTATTTAGAATATGTATTTTTTGTTTTATTGTGACTATTAAACATTTTCCTCTGATAACTATAAAGTATATGTTTGAGCTTTTAAAGGAGATTATCAGTTTTATACTTTGAGTGTTTACCAATAAAGTAATGTTTTGGTCAGGCATACTAAAAATGTTTTTGTGAAATAACAAATTTAAATTATAAATCTTAACAAAATTAAGATCCTTACTAGCCATGGAATGAAAATCATTCCTAATCTGATGGATAAACCTAAGTCCATCAGATTATCACTCATACCTTGACAATCCAGAACATCTGAGCTTCATAAATTGAATTATCATATGGAGAATATTTGTAATAGGAATAAGCAATATTTATATTATTTTGAACAGATATAATATTATTGTAGATAATACAGAATTCTAATACAATATAAATGTCTACTTATTATATAAGCAATTAATATTTACATGAAAGATAGATGACAAGCAATTCAATCATAGTAAAGTAGGATGTATCATATATAAAACTTAAGTAAAATATTACAGCACACAGTTATTTAACATATTCACCCTTATTGATTAAGTATTTCAAAACGTATTGCTTAATATAAATAGATGGTAATACTCCCCAGGATTCACGAAGCCTCCATGTAAGAGTTATAACTCTTACACGGAGGCTGCAGTTAAACGGAGTGATGTCAGCATGCTTTGCATATTCATGAGAGCATGCTGAATCACACCTAAGTCTAACACGGTCCGTGTAAGACAGTAGGGGGCATGTCCGTAGGCTGAGCCCTGCAAGCGGACATGCCCCCAGAAGTGTAAAAGTGCCCAAAGTAAACACCCACAACAGAGTCCACGGAAATGTGAATAAACACAACACAACACATGCCCCCACAGACTATGAACATAAAATATATATAAATGAACATGTTATATATTTTTTTTAAATTGTAAAGATGTTTAACCATGAGTGCGCTCATTTGCGCGGGCGTGCCCGTAGTGCAGCTACAGTTAGCAGTCAGTGGAAAAGCATATAAGAACTAAATATGGAAAATAAGCCAGGAAGCAATAGCGTAGTGGTAGAGATCTTGGCTGAAGAGCAGGCATTCATGGTTTGAGCCCCCACAACACCAATTTTTTTTTTTCAAAATAAGCAGGAAACAAGTCCCTGACAAATATGTACACATAAAACCCCAATATATGTAAAATGTAATGAAATAGCCCATTTATATTGAAGAAATGTGAGGTAACAAAAGAATAAAAAATGCCAGATGTGCCCATAGATGAGCTACAGTTTAACAGGGTGAGTGCATCTGCCCGTAGATGAGCAGTGGTTTAACAGGTGCAAAATGAGTGCCCGTAGCTGAGCAGTGGTTTAACATGCTAAATCTATGTACCCCTAACTGAGCTGAGCGTAATATGCGTGCCGATAGCCAAATGAGGCTTAAACCAGTGTACCCCATTTGCGCAGAGCTGCGCACCGTGCAAACAAGCTAACCGATGGGCAACGTTGAGCAAGCCGTATCAAAACTGCCTTTACACAGACACACCCCTCAGCATGTCTAGACAGTCATGAAAAATAAAAAGCAGTGGTCAGGTTCGAACCCAGGATACTATACACCATAGTCAAAGTACAGAACCACTAAGCCATGACAACAGTGCCTGTAAATGCAATAATAGCTAATATATAGGAATGAATACAAACTACAGCATGACAATGCAGGTTTACTGAAGTTGATACAATTCCAAAATGGCCAATCACAGATATGTGCGGGAAAAACGGACTATATAAGCCCCATAGGCGGGAATACACAGCATAAACGATTGTAGAACTGACCTGCAGGCAGAATGACAGGAGTAGGAGAGGGTAGTCGCTTTCGAGCACAGAGGTGGGGTGTTGAGGAGTCCAGGTACATGGTCTGGCTCCTAGTCCATAATCATGAGGCCCAACTCATGCAGGGCCAGGTCCTCTGGGGAGCATACAGGGCTGAGGCGTGGGACCGGTTGGCTCATGATCTCACCAGTGCCACAGGGATTCCAAGGATTGGTGAGCAGGTCCGTCACCACCATGCGGATCTGAAGAGATGCAAGCAGGACCAACTGAACCTTTGGATCCAGGAGGCCCGGCAAACACCCAATGCCCCACTACTGAGTAAGTAACATTTAATTATGTATGTAAGAAATTAAACTAGCTGATATTATGGAGATGTGTATTCCAATATTACTTCATTTATATTACAGCTGCAGGTGTCCGTTCTGCGAACCGCAGAGCCTATGGTGATAGGCTGGTGTGGTTGCACCACCAGGCAGGTCAGTAATCCACTACCAGTAACTGTAAAGAAATATAAAAGTATGACAGTCAGCAAAAGAGTGCAGTGTAGTCAGTAAGGAATAAAATCTGCAAGTAACAGTGTGAAAGTGTATGCAAGTATTGCTTGATTACAAAAGTGTGTGTCAGCCTGTAAGTGTAACCTAAACATGAAACTATCCGACATATATTCTGAAATAAAAATGCCCTGCCTGTAAGAAAATAGTACACAACCTGCAGCAGGCTGAAAAGTATAGCTGCAGAAAATGATGAAATCACATGTGTGAAATATATCCCTGTGGAAATACTGAAACATGACAGAAGTGAGACTGCTGGAAAGGATTGTAATAACTACTGGTAAAACATGTCAATAAAGCCTAGAAGTACCATCCTGAATAGTAAAATGAAAGCAAGTGAGAGAGTGTGAGAAAGTGTCATGAATCCAGCAATACAGTAGTAATAACCCCTGAATAAAGTATACTGCAGTCAAGACAGAATGAAATGCATGTGAGATTCAAAACCAAACAGCAAAATCTGTTCAAAGTGTCGCTGCATCTGGAATGTGTATCCCAAAATCTAGATATGTTGCTCTCAGTCTGCAATATGCAGATAGGATGTTTGTCTGATATACCAAACATCCACACTTGTCTACAGCTATATAAAGCAAATGTAGCAGGATGATGTAGCTGAACAAAGCTAGATATGAATGTGTATGAAGAACCATAAAATGTATATTGATGTTGCAGTAACAATCCTATCACCAAGTTGAAATAGTTATCATATAGGAAACTGTAGTTAGAACAGTAGTGTGTATATAACTGTAGCTATTAGAAATGTACAGCATATGTATTGTTATTCGAAGGTGTTAATATTACTTTCTTTCCCCACCCTATAACCACATATAACCCATTCCACATGAAAATGGTATGTGCAATCACAATTAACACCCCTGGACGTTTGTCCTGTTGGGTCATATATATTTGCATGTCTGTTGATGCATCTGCCCTGTTCATACATCCACACCTGATGGCCTGTTGCCATCAATTAAACCTGCATGTTGTTGGACTGTGTATTTCTGTTCAAATTATGCATGTGTTATGCATGCTGTTCAATGGTGTGAATATCTGGGTGTTTGGTTAATGGGAATACTAATGCATGCTGTTACAACTAATTGTGAATGGTATTATATGTCACTAACCCAAACTGTCATGACATAATGCAAAACATAGTACGACAGGGAAGGCGGGTTCCAGCGGACCCACCTCTCCCACCTCAGCTGGCGAGTGCACCTGGCACTAGTGCCGAGTCCGGACCCTCCTCCGGTGACCCTGTGCCACCTGCGGGTGGAAGCGCTGCAGGGATGGGGCTCGCCCCTCTGCAAGTGTGGCCGGAGGAGAACCACCACTCACCCTCCATAGCGTCCGGACTATGGTGCGTAGGGAGATTCGGGACTCTACGCCAGCTCGAGGCACAGGTGGCGCAACTAACGGGCATGCCTGTTGCCCCACCTACACAGCCCCCAGCACAGCCCTGTCCTGGGCAGTGAAGGAACAGTGGCAACTGTCTATGGGTGGGGATATCAGTTCCACTGTTGCCATCTGTGGGCTCATGGGCTCTGGATATCCAAACCTCCGTCCCCGTCAATTGTGTAACCCCCCACACGTGTCATACACCGCCCCTGTATGCATCTTGTTTGTCTTGTCTGTTTACCTACCCAACCTACCTCCCCAGCTGTACTGACTTCCTTCACCTGACATACCACTCTCACCTGAAAAAAAAAAAAAAAAAAAAAGGGCACTCTGTACCCACAAAAATTACGCCCCATACATAGCTGCCCATTCCGCACACATGTCTACTGGACATGGAACCTATCAATTACAATTGGCTGTACAACAAGTATTATTGTTGTCCTGACACCTCTCTCAGGGGTGGAAGGTTTCAAATGTCACACCAAATTACATACATATGCACAGCTGTTGCTGATGAAGAAATGGGCAGCTATGGGCCTTACCTACATCCCTCCTGCACATCCCAAGCTTGTTTCCCTACTGTCTTACCCTCTTTGTGACCCCTTTTTCACCACTTTCCTGTCTCCCCATTTTCTTTTCTTTCAAAGAAAATAGCGCGGGTGTGCGCAAGAGTAAGCACGTTTAAGCGGTTGTAATCGGGTGTGCGCTTGTGTGCGTGGAGCTAACCGCCAGTGCGCATGCGTGAGCTCCACACAAACCAGCGCTAACCCGGTTACAACTGCTTAAAAGTGCCTTAGTCACTTTAATTGACAGGTCCTGTACTCAGTTCAAAAGCAAAATAAAATCCCACTGAGAGTCCCAAACCCAGGACCTTGGAAACAGTAGTCTACATGACTTACCACTAAGCCATGACTCTTATACAAGAACATTGTGCTAAAATAAATATATCATGTAATAGTAGGAATGAATGTAAAGGGAATATAGATGTGTAGTACACAAAGCATGCCATTTAGAATTACTATCAAAACTAGTGGATTTCCTTAATAGTAGTGTGTGAACAGAAACAGCCATGCTAGTTGGAAGCTAGTAGGTAATAATGTTACTATAGCACCTTGCAAGCCACACACATACTCACAGCAGGATAAGCACTGCCCATACCCCACAACCTCTTACAGGAACACATCTGGACCAAGTAATAAAATATGTGGAGCAAAGGCCCAAAACCAGGGACACATTACAAATAATGTTACAACAAACGCAGACAGTTCAGAGAGTAACAGGGTCTGCACTTTGTGGGATGTTTGGAAGGGTATGCAGTCTGAAACTTGAATGTTTGTCACCATATTCTGACTTGAGCCCAGAGTGACTTGCCAGAAAAGGTGTGCATGAGATATTGACCAAAATATGAGGCAGAAATGTGGACAACCTGCAAATATCTGTACACATGACGGGTCTGACACCACCATATCTGAATAGTTAAGAGCCTAGACATAGCAACAGTGAATGACTTACAGGGATGCCCCACAGACCCCATGTGAAATGTACAAACAGTAGGCAGAAAGGTGTAACACATGCAATGGTAACTATGGAGTCCTGAAAGTATTCATCACTTGCATGGCAGAAAAAGTGTAGTAATACATATGCTCATGCTAACCCACAGTCACAACTGCAGTATACCAGGCATTTTAATGGGTGTACCCCACTGATATATACCATTCCATGAGGCACATAACAGATGAAACTGAAAGTCTCTGGGGCCTGCTCAGCAGCATACTCAAATACCCTAATAGATGTCAAGGCCCACACCATGGCCAGACCACACTGCATGCTGTAACACCCTAGCAGATATAGCAAGCATTCCAAGGTGTGAATGTACATGGAAAATAGGAAAGCTACAGCAGCACACTACAGTCAAGACACCTAGCAGGCATACAAGTAGTGACTGTAAAGGGCAACTATTGAAGCCTTAGCAACAAAGTGCAAGCAAAAGTGAAAGGAAAGCACACACACACACACACATTAACAGTAGTAGTAGTTGTAGGTGTCAGTGTACATACACAGTTAGTACAGGAAACTAGAGAAATGAATGGAGGAATGTTAATCTACAACACACCTGGAAATATGAGAGAGATACCAACCTTTACACTCACAGAACATTGTCCACAGCATAACAGCATGGTCCCTGCCCTTACAATCTGAAAGGGCTATGCCTATCTCACATACCTTTTTATAGCACTGTTCTGAAATCACAGTGAGAACTGCAATCAGTACACAACTGGCTGCATGCAATTAGCAAATGCTGGCTAACAATTGGTGCAGAGGCCATCACATGGGCATATGCAGATACCTACAAATGTATGCTGTACTCCCAGTCCACACATGCAATACTTTCATTGCACCCTGAGAAGGACGTGAGAGACAGAGAGAGAGAGAGAGAGAGAGAGAGAGAGAGCCAGAGACAGAGACAGAGACAGAGAAAACTGCAATTAAGCAGACACACACAAATTGTTCAGCAACAGCTACCTGAAAGCTGACAACTGGGAAGTGGAGCAGCAGGACAGAGAACCAGACGGCAACACAAGCAGCTGTGACAAACACAGGTAATGTAAAGTAATACTATAAAGGTCTACATACTGTGAACCCTCCATATGTGTCATTGGTCTGTATCCATATGTATATGAAGATGTGTAAAGGGCAGGGGACATACAGCAACTATCAGTGAAGGCTGTACATACATTTGTATGTGAGAGCATCTATGTGCACATATCAATGTTGGTTGATTGTAGGTTGTAGTGCCATGTACAAAGTAGGTTTCACAGTTATGTATGTTTAGCAGTATGTTAGTGTGTGTATACAGTATGGTAGACAAATATGTTGATATACCTGTCTAACATATGGATACGTATGTCAACATATGTATGTGTGTGTGTATATATATATATATATATATATATATATATATATATATATATATGATATGCATATATGTATACATACATAGAGAGAGAGATGTAGGAATACATAGACAGATGTAGATAGAATATTGTACAAACATATCTATGTAATGCACACATACAGATATAGATATATGTAGATACATATACATAGACAGACTGATCTGACTACCTACAGGTATGACTGTATATGATGACCTGCAACACAGCCTGTTCCACCCCCTCTGTCACTCACACCCCCTCTGTGCCCCCCCTCCACATCTATAGCAATATATGTACATCAATATATATATGTGTATATGTATACGGACATATATATATATATATATATATATATATATATATATATATATATATAGATATAGATATATCTATATACATATATATATATATATATATATATATATATATAGAGAGAGAGAGAGAGATGTATATAAATTCTGAGTGAGGCACATGTGTACAGATGTATTGCAACAGGTGCCTGGTGACAAAGGCATGGAGTGAACACCAGTGTCAAAACCGGAATACCATACCACATTCCAGATCACCTACACCAGTAACCACCAGATATGTGATTGGCTGCCCACCACTGCATGTGTCAGGGGTGAACAGGGTCATAAATGTGTACAATAGTGGCCCCAATGATATTCACAGTGGCACACTATCCCTGGAATACCTGCACATGGTATGTGTCAGCGGACATGGTGTGTCAGCTATGGACATGTAGGTCAGTGTACCCCTCCACACCACATAATGGATGCCATGGTATGGACCTCACATGACAGCTACAGATATGGAGAAGGACACAGTGACATGTACAACACTGTGGCAATGCACTCAAACACATTACCAATGCACAGTGACTGACAACACCACAGAGTACACATATGCTACCCACATAGAGGTTACCACTCCCAAATTTACATATGTAAGTCACACCCATGACAGATGTCCAACAACCATAGTAACACCTCACACCATCCACAACCTAAATGTCTGCTGTGTGCCGTCCGTGCCACTGCAATAGAGTGCACATGTGGAGGTAAGAGTTCCTACCCACAGATAAGACATACCCTGCAATAAACCACACAGTGTTAAGAAGCAAGACTACCCATGAGTACATGTCACACATACCCCTGCTGAATGTTAGTCAGATAGGTAATATGCCATATGAGTCACCCTGTGCAACTGTGTGACAGCAGCAGGCACCATCACACCACATGTGTCACAACGGCCAGGGTAGCAGAACAGTATGCTGCTGTAGTCCCAGGGGCAATAGCATATTGTATAGTATTGTATTGTAATGTAATGTATTGTGTTGTATTGTATTGGTATGTTGAGGTGCCTCCTTCGTGGAGTGGAACCACTGCTGCTGTGCGCCAGTGTACAGGTGCATATCCTGTAGTCAGGCTAGTGTTACATAGCACTTCTATATGTGTGTTTAGCTCCTGTCAGAGTTTATGTAGCATGCAACTAGGGATACCATCAGGTCCCATTCATTTTGTGTATTCTGCTGTCCTGAGGGTGGCTCTTACCTGGACATCTGTGATGACAGGGAGGTTACAGTCAGCTGGGATAACTATGTCTTATTTTGGGGAGAGGGCGGGTGACACCTGCACTGAACCTGTCTGCCACAATGTTGTCGATATCTGTGGTGTCAGTGAAATATTTGTTGTTGTGTACTAACTATGGGCATAGAGGATGGATCCTGACCAGGTTGCTAACATAACTGAAGAAGGCCTTCTGGTTATCTGTAGTGTCCCTCTTGATTTCCCTCTCAAAGTTGCCCATGGATTTTGTATGATGGAAAATAGATCCTTACTAGTGCTGCTCAGACATGCCCTCCCTTTATGGAATTATGCTCTGTCTTGCAGTAGCTTCCATCTTCTGTAATACAATCTGTCTATGGCTGGGGTCCACCAGACAGGATGCTGTCCCTTTGTGGAGAGTGTCTTGGTCATATATGGGATTGCATGATCTATGCATTCTCGGAGATGTGTGTAGAAAGCAATTGTGTAGGGGTCAGCATTGTGGGTTGTATCTGCCACTGGCCCAGTGGGCTGAAAGGATACCATGTCACTGTTACAAAGTGTAAAGTTTGTATCTGTAATGTTATGCACTATAGTCGTTTGTGCTGGTGGTGGAGGTGGGATATGTATATCCAGGGCAATCGGTGTGTGGTCAGGTCACAGTAGTTGATGATGTAGGCCATACAGTACCTAGATACAAACCCTCAGAGTGAGGAGGTGCTCTTGACCTGAATCAGTATTCTGACTGCTGGGGTTTGGTAGTATGTCGTATGGAGTGTGCCAGGTACTGTTGCACAGTTGCTGGCTGAGCACTGATACCTGGCCATCTACATGTGTATCCACCAATAGACAGACAGATGCTACATATGTGAGATATGTTGTATCATAACAGTCGAGTAGCATGTGTAGTATGTGTGCCAAATTCTGCTGACATATATTGCTGATACCAGGTTATTTTCTTTCTCAGGTACATGGCCCACCCGCGGAATCCCACCTACTCCACATCTGAGGATGAGGAGATACACCAGACGCTGGTGTGGGATTATGCAATACTCTTTTCCCGCACCATCCAGAATCAGCAGGAGTGGGCTGCACTATGGCAAGACCTTTTCCGTCGGGTAAATGACATAGGCACGCATAATAGGACATATGAGCAGGTACGACATCACTGCAGTGATTTAATCAGACATGTCCATCAGCGTGCATCGGATATCCACAGGCAACAGGTTGCCACAGGTGGTGGGGTGGCTACACATCCTCCACTCACCAGACTGGAGGGACTACTCATGAGTGTAGTGGCTCCAGTCCGCCAGCAACAACAACAGCAGCAGACATACATTATGATGGAGGCTGGAGCCACGCAGCAGCAAGACAGTGAACGTGCAGGTAATATGCCATATGTACAGTTGACTGTTGTGTACACTGGTAGTTAATGCATGTGTGAGGTGTGTCCTTGGTTTGTAGCTGTCACCATAGTATTTAATGTGCAAGTGTGATATCCTCAATATTAGCAGCTGACCTGTGAAAGGCGACTGTTGTACTACTGACCTGTATCATACTCAGTAACAATGGCACAGTTGTGCCCACTGACATCAGTTTCTTCACGTCTGCAGGACCCTCTGGTATAACAGCAATGCAGCCTATCCATGCTGGTGAGTGTGTATTAACAATTCCTGTAATAGTGTTGATAGTAATAGTACTATTTGGCTCACTTAGTAGTGCTCTTTGTATGCATGTAGGTGTGTCTGTGTCTGTGTGTTGATATCAAGCATACTGAGTACTGTACAATTGTGTGAAACTGTGTGCATGTGTGCATGTGTGCACGCACGTGTGCATGTGTGCACCTGTGCATGTGTGCATGTGTGCACCTGTGCATGTGTGCATGTGTGCACCTATGCATGTGTGCATGTGTGCACGTGTGCATGTGTGCATGTGTGCACCTGTGCATGTGTGCATGTGTGCATGTGTGTTCATGTGTGCATGTGTGCATGTGTGCATGTGTGCACCTGTGCATGTGTGCATGTGTGCATGTGTGCACCTGTGCATGTGTGCATGTGTGCATCACTGGTAATGTGTAGACATTGTAAACTGTGTTTCCTGTTTCCCTCCCACAGGTTCTGTTGCTGCTCTGGTGTCATGTAGCAGGGAACCTGAATCAGGTGCCGTGGGTACTGATAATGATGACATTTGTGTAATGGCACAGGAAAGTATGCCAGGGTCCGCCATTGGTCAGCCGATTGACAGTACACAGCTGTCGACCCCATCAATGCGCACAGTTATCCTGCCAATACACCCTTTGTCACCAATGTCCCTAGGTGATGGACAGCATACAGTGGGCATTGACCAGGGTAATGTGGTATCTGTGGCACATGCCTCCCCACACAGCAGCCATGGGCATGGCCCAGAGATGGTACCACACAGACAGATGTCCAGGGGTTCTCGTGGGAGCATCCGTGGGTGTACTGCCCCTGTCAGACGTGCCCACAGAGGTCTTACAACCTCAGCTATGTTTCGGGCTGTCATGCAGGCACAGTCACGTATGGAACGGTACACCAGACAGGGTCTGAGGGAGCTGACAGCATGTCGCACAGCCATGACTGACAGTATGCGTGACATTGCGGCTGCCATCCGTGATTTCACCGATGTCATAGACAGACATTGTGGGGACATATTAGACCGGTTCCACAACTACATGTCCATGAGCCAGGGCGATGGTGGGCGGTTGAGGCGTCGACGTGGCCGTATGCCAGCAACAGCAGCAGCTGGCAGTCATCGCGGATGACAACAGGGCCGCGGCTGCCCCCGTAGTGCCAGCAGCAGCCCCAGCAATGCTGGGTCTGTGCTGTCATCAGACCACGCCAGGTGACCACGTGCACGTGGCTCTGGCCTGGCCCGACAGGGATCTGTGTCCAGTCAATGGACACCTGCTTCTGATGACAGTACCCAGTCTGGGTTGGTACTGGATACGGTCTGTAGCACCCCTGCAAGGCACAGGTACCGTGTCCGTGGCCAGAGACACTGATCTGTATGACCTGGCAGGTACAGTCTGTGGCTGTCCACAAACACCAGTATATGGCAGCCATGAGGTGGAACTGTGTGCATCCATACACACATGCGAATTGACAACACCTAGGGCTACCGCATACACGCACACACTGCATCAACATTGCCCCACCTTCTACTGCTGTCCCTCACCAACACACATACACATACATGTCAATTGGTGGTATCGGTGGCTGACTCAGGCATACCAAGTTCACACCCTGTGCATATGATGAAACTGTGCCACCTCCTGCAATCTGTAACAACTGTGCAGGTACAGGTTAACATGTTGCTGATGCACAGGGTGACCACATAGATGTGTAGTAATAGTATCATGTTGTTAACAGTACTGTGTGCTGAATTAATTGTGGGTATATCACAGCATGCCTGATGCAGTATGTGTGTGATTGTCATGTCCTGTTGTTTACACCCATGGTAAGTACCATAGTGTATCATCTGCACATGTTGGCATACTGGTGGTAATGATGTCAACAGAAGGCTACATACATAGGTAGCACAGGGGATAAGGTAATGAATGTAGTAATACGCAATGATGGACATGTAAATTGCAAGTGGCATGTTGCCCACACTGGACTCTGCAATGCAGATGTTTGAGAATGTTGATATGTGTGCAGTACTACACGACTGGTACAGGACACATAGGAGCACCCTAGCACTGCATGCTCACATCTCATACCATGCTAGACAGCCCCAACACACAAAACTAACTGTCACAGGAGGGAGTCCCCATATATGTCAGGGATACTGTGGTGGCAGGCCAGGTAGCATACATCCTACTAAGTATGGAACCACTGAGTGAAGGCTCAGTGTCTGTTATTTGACATGTGTATTACTGCAGGTATGAGCACATGGGTTTCCATCCAGTTATTGTACATCCTGACAGTACATGGTCTGTACACTTGTGTGCACTGAGACTGGACCCTAGCCCTCTGACCCGTGTATTTCCATGTACATGTGCATAGTGCCTGCATATTTGCAGTGTTACCTACTGGAACTGGTACAGCTTGTTTGTTGTACAATGGACTACATGCAGCCCTGTTTACTGTAGCTTTGTTTGCATGCATGTTTGCTTGCAATTACCCTGGAATACTGATCACACCTGCAATGCATAGTTATAGAGCTTCTGTGGACTCCTAGTGCCATCTGCATAGCGTACTATATGTATGTCCATGTCCCACTGGACAGGATGTCACGGTTTGTCCTGTTCACATGTACATTGCCTGTGACAGTGCATATGACTTACCTGGCATGTGTCCACGTGAGCAGTCATATATGCTACTGCTAACTAATCACAGGCACTACACCTTCACATATTCATCTTCTGTTGAACTACCTGCTTCGCTAGGGACGGCCTGCACCTGTCACCCCTGGGCTTTCAGATATTGGAAAAGGCTCTTGCTACCCCATAGTGCCTATGTTAGGCAAGGCTCAAATGACAAACCCACCTTCATAGGTATCACAAGGGATGAGAAACTAAGAGTAATGCTACCCAATGCCAGAAGTCTAAACCTCCAGATGCATGCACCCAAAACACTCCTTGGCATGGAGAACATCGATATCTGTGCAGTAACAGATGCCTGGTTCAGGGCTACTGAGAGCACACCAGCACTACCAGGTTTAACCTGGTTGATTTCTTTGAAACAGTCACCAAGGCCATTGACGAGGGGAAGGTGGTTCACACAGCCTACCTGGACCTTGCAAAAGCCTTCACAACAATACCCCACTTGGACATTCTAGAGAAGCTCACCGGCTTACATATAAGCCCCTATGTCACTAGATGGATTGCATAGTGGCTCAAGGACAGAACCCACATGGTTAGAATTGCTGGAGCCATGCCAGACTCCAAACCAGTTACGAGTTGTGTCCTACAAGGCTCAGTCCTGGGACCTCTCTTGTTTGGTATATATTTATTGGAGGTACAGGCCAACACGGACGGACTGTGGCTATCCAAATATGCAGATGACTGCAAACTGGCCACCATAATTGACTTTCCAGCCGACACAAGCATCTTCCAAAGGGGCATCATAGAAACAGACAACTTGTGCCAGAGCCATGGCCTTCAGCTGAACAGTGTTTAGGAAGGGGAATGTGCATCCTGTAGTCTGTTCACCTAGTTGCCAAAAGGGACATTGTCCTCACACACACTTGCCAATTGCAGGATTCAAACCCCTATCTGATTAAGTTATGACACTCGAGACAGACACATTAGCAGAGTGTGCTATTCACATTATTGGGAGGTTTCCCCTTCTCTTGCTGTACTTATAGGGTGCTGACATCATCAGTGTTTAGAAAGGGAAATGGGCATCCTGTAGTCTGTTCTCCTAGTTGCCAAAAGGGACATTTCCCTCACACACACTAACCCCCCTCAGACAAACACACTTGCCATTCGCAGGATTCAAACCCCTACCTAACTATGTTATGACACTTGAAACGGACACATTAACAGAGCGCGCTATTCGCATTAGTGGGAGGTTTCCCTTCTCCTGCTATACTTATAGAGTGCTGACATCATCAGTGTTTAGAAAGGGGAATGTGCATCCTGTAGTCTGTTCTCCTAGTTGCCAAAAGGGACATTTCCCTCACACACACTAACCCCCTTCAGACAAACACACACACACTTGCTATTCGCAGGATTCAAACCCTTACCTAACTATGTTATGACACTTGAGACGGACGCATTAGCAGGGCGCACTATTCACATTATTGGGAGTTTTCCCTTCTCCTGCTATACTTATAGAGTGCTGACATCATCAGTGTTTAGAAAGGGGAATGTGCATCCTGTAGTCTGTTCTCCTAGTTGCCAAAAGGGACATTTCCCTCACACACACTAACCCCCCACAGACAAACACTTGCCATTCGCAGGATTCAAACCCCTACCTAACTATGTTATGACACTTGTAACAGACACATTAGCAGAGCACGCTATTCGCATTACTGGGAAGTTTTTTTCTCCTGCTGTACTTATAGGGTGCTGACATCCTCGGTGTTTAGAAAGGGGAATGTGCATCCTGTGGGGAGGCAGACACCAAGCACACTCTGGCTAAACTGTCATTCCCTAGGGCAAACAGCCTAGTGTTGACCTCTACACCCATATGTTTAATTGTCAAATGCACATTATTTGTTGCTGATAGACTGTTTGCACATCTTTATTGCCATAGCATTCCCTGTTTGTATGAACAACTTGTGCATCTGTGGAAGATGTTTGCATATGGGAGGGATCCACTATATCACATATGTCTCTGTAGTCATTTAACTGTGTGCACTGGGCAGACTGCTGTAATGTGGTTGGTTCCTGGAATAACACATAAAAATATCAGATTTGTGTGTCCAACTGCTAAACTGAGATTTGGCCCAAGTGTGTGAGCATGCCCAGTTCAGCCTTCCCATGGCATGTTGTCTGACATATGTCTCATTTATCAAAGTGTGTGAGCATGCCCAGTGTGAGCATTCCATATGTTGGACTCTGCAGCCCACCACATTTGTGGATGAGTGTGAACTTCAACAAATATCACCCGTTTATGGTTGTGTGTTGTGTGTCATGTTGTGTAGCTACTGTACAACTGCTTTGTGTGTGAACACAACAGGATTATACTGTGCCTGCAGTGTTTGCATGGGATACTTTGCATACAGTTGTCAACATCCTTTCACACTGACCTAACACTGTAGTACTGTATAGTGTACTGGTAGCACTTTGACTGTGGTGGACAGTATCCTGGGCTTTAGTGCTATCACTGCTTTACATTTCGATAGTGGGCACAACAGCCTGGTTAGGGGCCAGTTGTGTACATCTGACCATGTTGCATTCTGTTCAGATATGAACTACTTAAACCAGGCTTGTCCAACATTGCTAGTGTATTCCACAACATAGGTGTACATTTGCAAACACTAGCGATGTGCCCTAGTCCATGTCTAATGCTAGTTGGAGAGTGTGTTTGTCCTTCAACACACATTGTAAGTGGAGTTTGCCATGACATATGTCATGGTTAGTATACTGTGCCTCTATCTACCTGTGACATGACAGTGATACCCAGGATAAAGCTACCATCTCCCATCCACTTATCAAGATTCCTATTGAGGAAGATTGATAAGTGACTCTATGGGTAGCCTGTACTGGGGGTTCACTCATGGGTGGGGGTGGCTTCTGTGTTATGGATCATGCAGTACAGCTTGTCCTATGTAAGTCAGTGCTGGGGTTCAGGTCTCTCATGTGCATAGCTCACTGCCATTCAGATTGTACAAGGTGCAGCATGTTTATTGATACCAGCAACACATGGCATCTGTGCTAGCTCTTTGATACTCCTGGTGAGGTACTGTTGGGGACTTTACAGTTGATGGAGGTGTCTGCTGAGGTACATCCCACGGGGACTATTGTAGTCAATTGTACCGCTGATGAAGGATGACTGCAGAGCCACAATGACCTCCCCTTATCTAGATCTGACAACCTTCATGATTAGGTGGGAATATGGTATGTTTCTGTAAACACTACGGCACATGTTTGTCCAATGCAGGATATCTATCACCTTGTGTCCCCAGGTCTCTCATTACATGTTAACTACATAATGGGTTAACACCTATGTGGTAATTGGTGGGCACTTACTCTATATCCACAGGGGTTGACTATACATGTTTCTGCAATTAGCTTGCTGACATGGCTATGGCACCAGTTGTCTGTTTCTGTGTGGCCCTTTTGTGGGATGCTTGTGTCAGCTGGTGGATCATATGTGGTGAGCAGTTTGTAGTCCTCTGCAAACATGTTCAGACACAGTCCTTCCATGTTTGCCTGTACCTATGGGACATATATACCAGACGAGGGAGATCCCAGGACCAAGCCTTGTGGGATGCCAGTTATATCTGGTTTGTAGTCTGACATGGCTGCAGCATGTCTGACCATGTCTGTTCTGTCCTTGGTCTGGTTTGCAACCCCTCTACTGACATAGGGGTTTATATTTAAGCTGGTGAGCTTATCTATAATGAACACATAGGGTATTGTATAGAAGCCTTTGCAAGGTCCAGCTACGCTGTGTGGACCACATTGCCCTCATCAATGACCTTAATGACTGTTTCAATTGAGTCAAACATGTTTAGGGGCAAGATCTGCACTTAAGAAAGCCACACTGGGTAGGGTCCAGTGTCAGTAGGTCCCCAATATCTTTATGTCTGTGGTACATGCTGATCCTTTCCATAGCTGTGCAGACCGAGCTTCTCAGGATTCTGGGGTAGTAGTTTTCAGTATCCATTCAGGCAACACCTTTGTTGAGAAGGACCACTGTTGTTGTACACTGCTCTTTGGGTACATATTCTGTGGTAAGGCTGACATTGAGCAGTAGTGTGGTTTGGCATTCCATTCATATTGGAGTCCATGTTGCACTAAGCCCGGGACACCATCTCATACCATTGCTGCTGTGTGTTTTGCTTTGTAGATGTTGGCTGTTACCTCAGCATCTGCAATGTCAGGGGGCCAGCAGTCTGCTGGGATAGATATTCTGCATTTGGGGGGGGGGGTTGCACTGCACCTGTCAGGATGTATGTTGGCAATATGTGTGTGTGTGTTTGTGATATTTGTGTGATTCAGAGCA
The DNA here is from genome assembly GCF_019279795.1 of Protopterus annectens. Classification (NCBI taxonomy): domain Eukaryota; kingdom Metazoa; phylum Chordata; order Ceratodontiformes; family Protopteridae; genus Protopterus; species Protopterus annectens. The sequence continues at coordinate 1,532,475,178 of NC_056726.1, forward strand.
TATCTGTGAATTCCCAACATGGTTCCTACCATCAGTTGTGAAAGCCTTGGGATTATCCTTAGTGTCCTGTACAATTTGTATCTTCATAGGTTCATAGGTTCATACTAGGCTATCCACCCTAGGGCATTTGTTAGCCTAGCCAGAGTGTGTGTGGCTTTGCCACCCCTTGCTATGTGAATATTATGGCCATTTATGATTTGCTTTGCTGTGCCTCTGTCTGGACATGACACAGTGAAGACTCCCAGTGTAACTCTACAATCATCCATCCACTTGGCAAGATTCCTGTTGAAGAGTGTCAGTGAGGGGCTCTGCCTAACATGGAGTGGGATTCTGGTCCAGGGTGTGGGGAGCCTCTGGATTATGTATCTGTCCCACCAGCACATCTTATTTCATTATTTGTTGAGGTTGACATCTCTCACTCTCACAGCTCTGATGGATTTGAGTTTTCTGGGGTGGAGCATGTCCATTACTCCTGTGTTGGGCATGGCCTTCTACAACAGGCATGCAATGCCTCTGTGTAGGCAGTATGTGACTGCATTCAGCTGGGGTGTCTACAGCCAGGCAGCATATGACAAATATTTGAGACCCTTTATCCTCTTGGTGAGGTACCTTTGAGGTCTTTCTAACTGCTGCAGGTGTCAGGTAAGGTACATCCCATATGAGGCATTGTACTAGATTATGGGTGTGATTAGAGAACAGTATAGGGGCACAATGACCTCTGTTGACATAGATGTGAATCCTTTCCTGATACGGTGTCAAATGTAGACAGTCTTCCTAGCCACATTGGCAATGTGGGTGTCACATAACAGGTTACTATCCACTTGTGTCCCTAGGTCCCTGGTTACTCCTTCCATACATAATGGTTTACCACCTATGTGGTAATTTGTGGTACCTTGTTTGGTATTTGGTGGGACATTCATACTGTCCAGTGTCTTCAGGACGGCTGGGTGGGGTTCCTGTATGTGAGAGTGTGGTCTGTAGCATGCTACAGACTGTACAGCAGTCTTGCCTACAGTTAGTTGCACATGGGTGGACTCCAATGCCTTGTGCATTGTCAGTTACCTGGACATATGGGTGTCTGTGCTGAATATGGATACTCACCCTCCTTTTATGTTTTGTTCCAGGTTTTGGGGCCATGACACATGATACGTGGTATAACCTGGTAGTGCTGGTGTGCTGTCAGGAGGCTTGCAGCAAGTTTCTGTCACTGCACAGACATCGATGTTCTCCATACTGGGGATGGCCTTGAGAGCATGCATATTTGGGTTTACACATCTGGCATTGGTCAGCATTTCCCTTATGTTTCTTTCCACTTATGTTTTCTAGGGTGGTGGGTCAGTCTTTTCAGCCTTGCCTACAAAAGGCTCTATGGAGGTGGCAAAGGCCTTATCCAATATTCAGACGCCCAGGGGTAACAGGTGCAAGCCATTCCAAGAATAGCTGCGTGGCTTGTCAAGCATGACATCCCAAGCAGACAGACATTGGATCCCCTTGGAATGACACCAGTAAGTGTGCCACTTGCTATGACTGATCATTCCGTGTTTGTACTGTGGCATTAGTCTTGGTAAGGGTAGGATGCTGCAAATGGTGAGTGTCATACCGGCCTGGACTACATAATCAGAGAGCTCATCTATGTCTCTTTTCATGTAGTCTAGGGAGGTACATCTCAGGTCATTCACACCAACATGGACTATGACTGCATCATATTTCCACTTGCTTTGGAGTGACCTGCATACTTCTGTTATGTGGCGTATTGTGGCAGTCTACAGGCAGCTTACTGTACCCTTTCCCTTGTTCAGTCTGGTGTGTGGGACAGCAGTGTGTCTGACTATGGAGTCACCTATTACAACTGTATCAGGCATGTTGTTTCTCCTTCTGGCCTGTGACTGTTTGGCACACCAGCTTTGTGTACTATGTGTTGCATGTACTATGTTTGGAGGTTGTTTGATTGGGTGTCTGCTTTAGAGGCCTCTGTTGGTGTGCTGCGTTTGTAATTTGTGCCTCCGGGAATGTTTTTTTGTGTTTATGTGTTTGGTTTGCAGTTGTGATAGGTCTATGTGGGACTGTGTTTGTGGTGTGTGTGTGGTTACCTTCTCCTCCTGACTAGTTTTGGGTGTACTGAGTTGAGGGAGCTCAGCCTCCAGTTTGGATAGATGGTTGCATCTCTCACATATATTTGTATTTCTTGGGTGGAGTTGGGGGTTGTCTGTGTACTTGGGGCAGGTGTAACATTGCCTCAAGATTCACAGATTCAACTTGTTGTGGCTGGCCTTAGTGGATTGTATGTGTGGACAGATTTTATTGCCATACTACTGATCAGTGATTACTTCATTGTTTATGTTTGCTCTATCATGTAGTAGCTTCCTCATTCTCTTGCATGGTTTGGTTATGGCTGGTGTCCACCATGCCAGATTCCTGCATGTATGGCATTGTGTCTTGTTTTAATTTAGGATTGCATAATCCAAGCATTCCTGGCAGTGTTCATGGAATGGCTGTATTACAGGTTCTGAGGTGTGGCCCATATTTTGCACCTGCACAGGACCTTTAATGGATTCCACATCAGTTTGGAGGAGTGCAAATATTGCTTAACACATGTTTTCCACTGTGGTTTTCTGGCCAGGGACTGTGGTCAGGATTTGTATATCCAGTGTGATTACTCTATGGTCTGGTTTTACCAGTGAGCAATACACTTCTCATCTTGCCATCCAGTACCCATGTTGCTGATTATCACATCCAGTATGCTTACCCCTCCTGTGGGAGTGGTACGTTGTTCCTGGGCCTTTTGGTTTATGGATTCTATGAACTTTTGTCCTACACTGTTGGAGCTAGTATAATGCTCCCTGTCTATGTCTGGGTATTTTCAGTCACCCAATATAATGTGGTTTGGAGGACTTGATATATTCATGTATTCCAGCATAGGCCAGGTGCAGTTCCTGGTGTTGGGACAGTAGTCTGTAGCAGGCTATAAACTGGGGGGCAGTTTTAGCCACTGTTACTTGACCATGGCTAGTCCATGCTGCTTTTGTTGTGGTACCAACATGGGGGTGTGGTTATCCTTGACAATTCTTGCTAGTCACCCTCCTTTTGTAGCTTGTTCCATGTTTTGAGGCTGTACAGCACAGTATGAGGTGTAACCTGGTAGTGTTAGGGTGCTGTTGTGAGCCTTGACTCAGTTTTCTGTTACAGCGCAGATATCAACATTCTCCATACTGGGTGAGTTTAGACTGCATGCATCTTGCTGTTTCGACTTATCCCTTATCTTATTCTTATCCCTTCTGATACCTATGGAGATAGGTTTGTGTTTTGAGCCTTACCTATTCAGGGCACACTGTGGGTAACAACAGCCTTTGCCAGTATCCATATGGCCTGCACTGATAGGTGCATGCCAGTCCTAGCAGGTGGTGCATCATGTCATGCTCAGCATGTCATCCCTGACTGGCATACATTGGATCCCCTTTGACTAACTGCGATACTTCAGTCAATTATTGCACTTGATCATCTCATTGTCATGTTGTGGCATGATGCTTGGTGAGGGTAGGATGTTAGTCAGGGTCCTCAGGTGTGCATATAGTACATGGTGTTACATTACTTAACACATAGCATTCATGCCTCAGGTGGTGCTGCAGGGCTGCCTCTGTCGGATGCGCATATTACACTTCCCTGTACATGTTTGAGAGCAGGTTGTGTCGTGTTAGGCATCCATGTTACTATATGAGTGAGTCAGAGAGGGGTATCATTCCCAGGGTTCCTACTGAGCCAGTGTATGTGCTATGCGTTGCCTCTTTGCCAAGGCCAGGGCATACTGGGCACGCCTCCTTCTGCCTACTGGGGCAGGCTCAGGTTGTTCCTCCTCCGAGTTACGCTCTGCCTGTGATGGCCTTGGCAATGGTGGGGGGCTGTTTGGCCCGGCCCTATGCTGGTCCTGCTGCAGCTGTTTTCGCAAGATCATATTATGTAGCATAGCACATACCATGACAATTTGGGTACATGTAGTTGGTGTGTACTGCAAGGCTCCACCAGATGTGTCCAGACACCGGAACCGTGACTTGAGCAGCCCAAACACACGCTCTATTACATTACGTGTTTGTGCGTGTGCCTCATTATGGTGTTCCTATTCAGGTGTGTGTGCGTTTCTGATGGGTGTCATCAGCCATGGCTCCAGTGCATAACCTGCATCCCCCACTAGGTGTCCATGCGGGATGTCCCCATTGGCAAATGTCTGGTACAGCTGCGTCAAATGCCAGATGTGGGAATCGTGGTAGCTCCCAGGACAGCCAGCACACACATTCATTATTATGCCCTGGGCATCACACACAACCTGGCAGTTGATGGAGGGGAAGCCCTTGTGGTTGATGCATGCCCTACCCCACTCACCGGCTGGTGCTTTGATGCGTATGTGCGTGCAGTCTGTTGCACCCACTACCTCAGGGTATTCCGCTATTTGCTGGAAGAGACGCATATTGCTGGCCAATACCTCACGGGCATTGGGGAAATATACATGATCACCGACATGTGCTGACATAACATCCAGGAACTGGTGCAGTACCCTGGAGGCTGATGCCTGTGATATTCCCATCATATCACCAGTTGGTCTCTGGAAGGTACCTGTTGCTAGTATTCTTAGGCCAACACATACCTTGGTTTCCACTGGGATGGGTTCCCCTCTGTTGGTTCTGTGTGTGAGGCGTGGCCTGCCCAGCTCCACTATTTGCTGCAGGAGGTCTCTGTCCACTCTATAGCGCTCTACTATCTCCAGCTCATGTAACCCATGGTAGGTGACCCTGGGCCTGTACACTCTTCTCCGTCTCCTCACTGTGGGTTGTCTGGCAGCATCTGCATTGTCACCACCCTCAGCAAGTCGCCTATGTCTCATTATAACAGCTATGGCAGCCCCTAACATTTCTGCTCTGAGTTCAGCTTTTTCAGTTTTCACTTCTGATAACTTAACTCCTGTCTTGCAGTGTCTCTTGAGAGAAACATCCTGAACTGCTGTTTGCAGAGTTTTAAGTGCTGGGCTGGGCTACTATTCTGCCTGTGTACTTGCCTGCATCTAATTGTTTTCACCTGCTAGCTCCAGCAGTATTCCCTGCTACCTTCCTACTAAATCTGTTGCTTCCTTTTTCCTTTCTGTTTCCTCAGGGTGGAGCCGTGTGTAAACCAGCAGAAACACGCTCACAGTGGCTTACACGCACGCACACATACTTACACCGTTCAGAATCTGCTTATTCGGATTAAAACGCATGCACGCCCGTGCAAACGGTGTTAAACATCTCCCAACACGCTCCCACATGCTCAGTCTGCCTTACACGCGCGCACACTGCCTTACACGCGTGCACACTGCCTTACTCGCGCTTCATGGCGCGCACACATGCACATACACATCCAGCAAGAAACTTTGGTGTAGGCAACAGTGTACACCTTCCATTTCTTGACTTTCTCATGCTTATTTAGTGGCACACCTCTTTCCATGATATCTGTCTGACATCTGTCATGTAACTCTGACCTCCAATGGACTGCATTTCTTTCTACCATTCCCCCCTGTGATGTCACCTATCTCCTACTCTGTTCCTCCCCCTTCTGTAACTCTTACACTACTCAGACTGTGCTCATTTGCTATGTGACAGTGGAATTCAGTATCCTAACACTCATTTGCATCAGATTGCCTACTAATGCTTAGTTACATGTCTTAGACTCAGCTTCCCCCCTTAGCAACCACTACACGGTGGCCATGTTGGTTTTGGTTTGCTGGTCCCTGCATTGACATTCCATGTATTGCATAAAACCCACATTTGTGGGTTTAAAACCTTCGTTTTTATGTTTTATACAGCGCAGCCCGTTTGCACGGGGCTGCGCTGGGTTTAAACATCGGCAATCGCCGAAAAAAAAAAATTATATTTTTAATATATTTGCATCAGGTTACTTTGCCAATGGACACATATTTGGCCATTGGCATGCTGCCTGACACATATGCACCCTTTATTTGGAGCTGACATAGCTCCATTGCAGTTTTTGCAGAAACGTACACAGTTGTCAACTGAGTACATTTCTGCAGCTAAAACGGCTCTTACACGGGCTGTTCTGGGATTCCTGGATCGCTAATCATCCTCATTTGCATGCTATTCAGCTGCAAGTGAGGTGATTAGCTTATCCACGCCCACTCCATGTAAGAGCCGTTTTAGCTTGTCTCTTACACGGACTTTGGGCTGTTCCTGGATCGCGAAGGCTGCATGGAGTCTTACACTACTCTTAGACTCCGTGCAAGCCTTCGTGAATCCGGCCCAATATTTATGCCTAATGTTCGTAATACAATGTATTTTACCAGATATATCAGAAGTTATATTTCATTGTTTTTCAGCATTTAAGTAATCACTTTGTTTGTTGCTAACTTACTTAAAGCATCAAGTTTGTTTTATATGAACATTGATGAAAGTTAGTGCATTTTAATTGTCAGTGCATCCCTCTTCTCCCCATTTCCTACATATAAGGTTTGTCAAGTCTGCCATTTCTTATTATAAAATGATTGAAATTATAGGTTAAAAACAAAAAAATCACTTATTGTGATTAATGGTTTCAAATTCCCTTTCCATATTTATAAATTGCCATTGGCATATACTGAAAGTTTTTAGATTTAAATGGCAACATTCTATTTTGTATAATTAGCAAAGATTAAACTGAGTGATTATTGTCAATTTAATACTATTTGTTCAGAATGTGATTGTTACATTCTGTAACATTCCTGGTTCAGGCTTCTATTGTTTCCATTGAACAACAGTTTGATGTCATCTATAAAACATTAGTTACCTTGGTAACAGCTTAGGTATTATGTATGGTCAAGATGGGTTACAAAACCACAATTCAACTTAATGGAATTATATGACTTGTTATGCATTTTTACTTATATGAGAAAATCATCATGCTTCCCCTTGATGTTACATATAATGTCTGACATTATTGACTGTAATCAGTCTTGATTTATGAGGGACAGTGAAAGACTAGAAGACAACAGTAGGGATGCTCTGCAGACTCAGGGATAGATAACAGGTATGGCTGTGTTTTGCGTGTGTGTGTGTGTGTGTGTGTGTGTGTGTGTGTGTGTGTGTGTGTGTGTGTGTGTGTGTGTGTGTGTGTGTGTTTTGGAAGTGTATATATGTGTATGGGGAACAATGAATGAGGGAATGCCTGTGCAAATGCAATGCATGGGCTGCCAGCAATGATTATCCCAGGAAAGTTCTTGTTAGCACTTGTGATAATCACAAAGTCATTCAGTGACATGCAAATTTGCCAACAATGAGGTCTTTCCTAATTGGGTCTAATATGTCTCTAAATCACTGGTTTCCATGATTATGCTAACAGACTATTTTTGCTGCAGTGTTAACTTCTAGCAGCCAAACCTGTTTCTAAATGCTGACCCTATTTCCTCTCCACTGTAAGTTACTTAACATGTTTAACTGATTTCCTGTCCAAAGTATGGCCAGTGTCCTCCTTAGTACACTCATTTTGAAAATCCTAAATATGCAACACTGTCCCACTCTAAAGACCAAGCTAAGAATAAAGAAACAAAATTATGAGTCCAGAGAAAATCACATGGAATCAGTAAAATCAGGATAATTGGTTAGACCAACATTTGGACAACTGAGTGGGTGAAAAAACTTTCATTAAAACTATCTCTGCCACAAGGAACAATCAACCACATTTCAGAAATCAGACTTCTATAAAGAACATCAAATGCCAGTTGAAAGAAGGTCTTAAATCAAATGATTGTAGATGTTTAGAGCCAACAACTAAAGAGAAAGGGGAAGCCACTGCTCTCTGCATTAACTGTCCTATCATGTGGTTAACTAAATTTGCAGATGGCTGTAAACTGGGTGTTGTTTTTTGATCTTCAACTGACTCACAATTGCTCCAACACAGATTAGACCATGTTAGCAATTAGTGCAAGGACTTTGGTTTAAAATTAAATGTAAAAAAGTAGCATAGTTCATTTTGGCAAGCAAAACAATTTCATTTACCATACAGAAGATGCACCCCTCCAGTTAGACGCTGTTGCAAGGGATCTAGTCATGCCTTATCATATGACCATCATGTCTCCATACTAGTTCTGAAAGCCTTTTATCTGGCCCATCTAATTTCCATCAAATTCTTGATTAAAGGAACTAAACCTTCATCAGCAGATAAATAAGACACGTTGGTGTGATAGATTCGTATCCCAACATATCTCTCACCTCTGGAACAAACGTCCACTACATGTCAAGCAGAATAGCACCTTAAAAGTAAACCTAGATAACTGGATGGGCAGCCTGAAATTCTCTCCCAGTCTATCTTGTCTTGCCCTCCTTGAGGCTAGAGAGAAGTTATGAATAGAGTTTTTTTTTGTCTAGGCTTGAAATGACCTACAGACTGATTAACTAGTACTTACCTATCAACCTATGAACCTATCTAACACTTATGACATGCTGCCTTCCAAATAAGTGATGCTACTGCATTATTGTAAGGGTTAACTGTTTTGTTGATATGGTGTAACTGCAAACTTTAATTAAAACTGGCATGCCATGTACATATTGTGTAAATATAGTATAACAGGGAACTTTGATTTAAAGGGCATGCTGTGTAGATATTGTGCGAATATGGTGTGAATTTGATTAAAAAGAGTATATTGTGTACATGCCATGTTAATATGATATAATTTAAAAAGCATATTCTGCAAATATTGTGTTGGTATGGTGTACTTATGAACTTTAATTAAAAAGGGCATGTTGTATAGATATTGAGTGACTGTGATCTTTTTAAAAATGTCATACAGAGTACTAAAAGATCTGTAAGCTCAACCTAATGATAATCCCACTACAAGAATTACATTTGCTCTTAAGGTTTTCAGTTTTTGATGTAGCTATAATCCAAAGCTATGGATAGGACATCTGGTGCCCCAGACTGCAAGCCACTCAACCCAAAGCTGAGGATGAACAAAAGGTCTTCTGTAACTAAAAAATTACAACTGCAGCAAACATCTTGCTAAAATTGTGAGCGCACACTGAGCTTTGAACTACTGCATGAGACATGTTGACATCTATTTATGAATCTGCTGTACTGCAGCTTCATAAATGAATGCCAGGGCTGCACGTGTCCTGTCAGCACCTGCTGTTCACCCCCCCAATATCTCATGCCCAGGCACCTACCCCATTACCCCACTCCAGTTACAACTGAACTATGATTTCAGATGTCTTATTTCACATATTGTCTTCCTGTGCTATATTAGTTAGCACAGTTGGCAGTGAGTATCTTATGAGTATTTTACATATTTTTATATGTTGTACATCCTAACAACACTTGCAGTTCCTTTTCATATTGGCAGTTACTGCAGAGAATTAAGGTTATGAGCTGTTAATAAACTGCTTCCGTGGTACATGGTTTGATTCCTTCAGCCTGTGTTTGCCTGCTGTATGACCTTGAGCAAGTCACTTAACCAGATACAAACTGGGCTAGGTTCCACAGTGGTTTCCTGAACTGCATATCTAGTAGCTATTTATGACTTTATTACGTTGGTATTGGAAAGCAAATTTTATTCTTTTCTTTTACTTGCTGTTTCTCCTTCAGGAGTTCAGGTTATGACTAAAAAAAAGTGAAAGGCTAAGGCAGCCTTGGGAGGTTGGCATAATGGGTAAGGTACTTACCTTAGAGACACAAAGTGCAGGGTTTGATTCTAACAGAGGGGTAATTGACTAACCTTAAAGTAGCCTGCAAGGGTAGTTAGCCTAGTACTAGTCTATAAACCTACCTGCTTACTCAATGGAAATTAATCAGTGATGTGCAACAAGCTTGTTTGTCCAAACTTCTATTTCCTTTCTAGGGTCTGTGGCTTAACGCCAGACTGAATGGTGAGGTTCAGAAGTTGAGGGTTTAGTGTTTTCATCATGCAAGATCTGAAGGCCAAAAAGAAATGCAGACATTTTATTTTTATATTAAATAAATATTATTTTGAATGGCCCATTTAGCAAACCTATCTTAACAATACTGGAAGAGGTATATGCATTTACTTAAATAGGAAGTTTGTTCCTTAGTCTGGAATAGACTGGGTAATAAAGCTACATAACTTTTTAGTATTATTAAGAGAGACTACTAAATTAGAATTATTATGTTTAAATATTTTATCTTAAACATGTGCCTCAATAATACATAGTGCTCTTAACACTTCATTTGTTAAAGCTTTATATCCCATAAACAGTTTGCCTCACATGGTGCCGTTTTCTTCATAAACTTGCACTCTGCATTTTCCATCAAGTTAATTGCAGCACCCATATATTGTTTATGCCAATTGTTTTGTTTATGTAATCACATGACTAATGTAACTGCATCTGTTCTTTCCTAATTGTTTTTTTGTGTACAGCATTTGACGTAAGTGGTACAACCTCCATCAGTGATGATGTTTTTTTTCACCAGTGATGTTGTTTGTTGGTTTTGTTCTGTGATAAGCAATATGATTGCATTTGCAAATATGTAATTTGGGAGTGCCTGCTATTTCTGAAGGATATCATCTGTTGTATATTTAGATCTGTTTAGGCTGCTTTAAATGTCTTAAGTAAAGCAAAGATTGATGCCTTTCAAGAGTTTTGCAAACTTCCATCCACACAGCCCCAGTTGCACTTTGAGTGGTCATGTGCTTTCACTTGTATTCTTTTCACTGCAAAATCAATATTTTCCTGTTGTTTGGAAGGACTTACCTGCAGAATAATATAAAGTGATTCACCTTGACACCGCAGAAATGTTAGACACTGGGATAGTCAGACAAAAGGCATAATGCATCCACCCAGTGGTAAATAGTGCAATGGAGTTAACATGATGCAGGTCATTGTGGATTCGATAGGCATAAGTGTCAGCATAGTGAAGTCATTCCAATGACATAAGGATCAGTATAGTGAGGTCATGGGCGTGATATAAGTGCTAGCATACTGAAGTCATACCAATGACATAAGTATCAGCATAGTGAGGTCATGGCAGGGATATAAGTGCCAGTATAGTGAAGTCATGCTAGCGACATAAGTATCAACATAGTTAGGTCATGGTAGGGACATAAGTGGCAGCATAATGAACTCATACCAATGCCATAAATGTCAGCATAGTGAGGTCATGGGAGGGATATAAGCACGCATCGAAGCTCTCCTCAGTATGGAGAACATCGATATCTGTGCAGTGACAGAAACCTGGTTCAAGGCTCCAGAGAGCACCCCAGCACTACCAGGCTATACCTCATATCATGCTTTTCAGCCCTAAAACCCGGACCGAACCACAAAAGGAGGGGGAGTTTCCATATTTATCAAGGATATCCACACCTCCAGGTTAGTGGCATTGCACGAAGTATCGGAGACCATCCATGTGCAACTAACAGTGGGAAAGACTGCTTTTCAGTTTATAGCATCCTACAGATCACCCTCTCAAAGTCAGGAATCCCATTCGGCTTTCCTGAAAACATTGGAGAACATGAAGATCTCTCTGAACACCATTATATTGGGTGACTTCAACTACCCAAACATTGACTGGGAGCACTACTCAAGCCCCAGCACCTTAGCCCAAAGATTCCTGGAAATTATAAATTCAAATGCTATGGAACAACTAGTCACCACTCCCACAAGAGGGGACAACATACTAGACCTGATCATTACCAACATGGGGACTCTATGCTCCAAACCAGAAGTATATCCCTCATTGGTAAGATCAGACCATAAATTAATTTCACTGGATGTCCACATCCCGACTCCACCCCCACCCCAGAAAACCACAGTGAAAAACTTCTCAAAAGCGAACTTCTCACTTCTCAAAACTGAAGTGGAATCCTTCAAGGCCCCAGGGCCAGTGGAAACTACGGCCCAAACTGCAGAATCCTATATAAATGCATTCTACGGACATCTCCAGGAATGCATGGATCATGCTATCCCAAACAAAACCAAGACCCAATCATCCAAAGGCAGGCGTCCAGTCTGGTGGACCCCTGCCATAAATAAACTGTACAACAGAAGGAGGAAGCTACTACATGATAGAGCAAAATCCCTAATAGGAAGGCATCTCTGATCAGTACTAGCAAAAATTATGATCCCTCATAAAATCCTCCAAGGCCAGCTTCGAGAGAAAAACTGCACAGGACACCAAAGACAATCATAAGGCTTTTTTCAGTTATGTTAGAAACCTGGGATGCAACTTCCAGACTTGTTCTGAGTTGATTCTAAACGACAAAAAATACACTGAACCCACAGACATCGCCAATATCCTGGCAGACAGGTTCAGTGCAAACTTCTCCACCCCCCCCCCAAAAGAGCAAGTATCTATCCCAGCAGAGGGCTGCCTCCCAAACATCTCAGATGCTCAGGTGAAGGCTGCCCTCTCCAAAGCAAAAAACACTGCTTCCATGGGACCAGATGGCGTCCCAGGTTGCATCCTACATGAACTACAAGAGGAACTAATCCCTTAAATAAAACAGCTATACAATCTCAGCCTCACTACAGGATATGTGCCCATAGAATGGCGTACAGCAACAGTGGTCCCACTCCACAAAGGTGGAGCCTCTACGGACCCTGGAAACTATCGCCCCATAAGCCTGACTAGCTTAGTCTGCAAGGCTATGGAGAGGATCATAATGGAGCTCATAAACAAAGACATTGGGGACCTACAGACACTAGATCCTACCCAGTTTGGCTTTGTCAAGGGCAGATCCTGCCTTTTGAACCTGGTTGACTTCTTTGAAACAGTCACCAAAGCCATAGATGAAGGGAAGGTAGTCCACACAGCCTATCTGGACCTTGCAAAGGCATTTGACACAATACCCCACTCGGGCATCATAGATAAGCTCTCCAGCTTAAATATAAACCCCTATGTCACAAGATGGGTCGCAAAATGGCTCAAAGACAGAGTGAGAGTTGCTGGAGCCATATCAGACTCGAAACCGGTCACAGGGTTCTGTCCTGGGACCACTCTTGTTCGGTATATACTTTTCCGAGGTACAGGCAAATGTGGGAGGACTATGGCTCACCAAGCTCGCAGATGACTGCAAACTGGGCGCCATAATCAACTCTCCAGCTGACACAAACATCCTTCAAAAAGGTCTCACAGAGACAGATAACTGGTGCCAGTGCCATGGTTTAAAGCTAAATGCCAAAAAATGTATAGTCATACCCTTTGGCAAAAACAATGTGCCTACAAATTACCACATAGGCGGAAACCCATTAAGTACAGAGAAAGTTATTAGGGACATGGAGACCCAAGTTGATAGCAATCTCTCCTTTGAAAACCACATTGCCAAAGTGGTTAGAAAGACCTTCTACATAGCCCACCTCATCACGAAGGGTTTCACATCTAGATCAAGAGAGGTAATCGTGCCCCTTTATTCATCCCTTATCAGGCCTATCATAGAATACAATGCCCCTTTTGGGATGTACCTTACCCGACACCTGCAGCAATTAGAAAGACCCCAAAAGTATCTCACCAAGAGGATCAAGGGTCTCAAACAGATGCCATATGCTGCTCGGTTAAAAAAACTCCAGCTCTACTCAGTTGCATACCGCCTACTTCGAAGCAATCTATGCCTGACATTCAAAGCTATGTCAAATCCAGAATTAATGGACATGCTCCACCTCAGTAAATCTAAATCCCTTAGAGCCACACGCTCGAGGGACTTGAACCTCAGCACAGAAATAAGTAGAACTTGCTCGAGGGACAGGTTTATAACCCAGAGGCTCCCTTCGCTCTGGAATAGAATTCCAGTTCATGTGAGGCAGAGCACCTCACTGAATCTCTTCAAGAAGAATCTCGATAAGTAGATGGGGGATCGTAGGCTTGTCCCAGGGATTACTCACGTGTCACTATTAGAGGCACAGTAAACTAAACCTTAAAAAGGGCACAGTATACTCAAATCAAGGGGTGGCGTAAGCCATACAGAATCGGGCTAGGCTTATAATTACCCCAGGGCAGATAGCCTAGTATGAACCTATGAACCTAATGACATAAGCATAGTATGGTGAGGTCATGGCAGGGATATAAGTGCTACCATAGTGAAGTCATTCCAATGACATAAGTATCAGTATGGCGAGGTCATGGCAGGGATATAAGTGCTAGCATAGTGAAGTCATGCCAATGACTTAAGTATTAGCATAGTGAGGTCATGGCAGGGACATAAGTGCCACCATAATGAAGTCATACCAATGACATAAATGTCAGCATAGTGACATCATGGCAGGGATGTAAGTGCCAGTGTGAAGTCATGCCAGTGACATAAGTATTAGCATAGTGAGGTCATGACAGGGATATAAGTGGCAGTATAGTGAAGTTGTGCCAATGACATAAGTATCAGCATAGTGAGGTCATGGCAGGGATATAAGTGGTAGCATAATGAAGTCATGCCAGTGACATAAGTGTCAGCATAGTGAGGTCATGGCAGGACATAAGTGCCAGCATAGTGAAGTCATGCCAAAGACATAAGTGTCAACATAGTGAGGTCATGGCAAATACATAAGTGCCAGCATAGCGAAGTCATGCCAATAACATAAGTGTTAGCATAGTGGGGGTCTTGGCAGAGACATAAGTGGCAACATAGTGCCAGTATAGTGAAGCCATGCCATGATAAGTATCAGCATAGTGAGGTCATGGCAGGAACATATGTGCCAGCATAGTGAGGTCTTGCTAGGGACATAAGTGTCAGCATATTGAGGTCGCTGCAGGGATATAAGTGCCAGTATTGTGAGGTCATGTCATGGGAATGAATGTCAACATAGTGAGGTCATGGCAGGGCCAGGAGTGCCAGCATAGTGAGGTCATGCTTGGGACATCATAGTGAGGTTATGGCAGGGGCATGAATGCCAACATAGTAAGGTCATACCAGGGGCAGAATACATAACAGATCTTTGCAATCAAGATAACAGCAGTACCTACACAGCTAAAATGACAATATTATGAATAGGTTAATAGGTTCATAGGTAAGTTCTAGTTTAACTGCCCTTGTGGGTCATTTTATGCTTTGAAAATTGTCCTTCCAAAGGTGAAAATCAAACCCTCTACCTTGCGTCTGTGAGTTAAATGCCTTAACCATTATATCAACCTCCAACCCACTGAATATGTAACTTGGTGAAAGACATGTGAGCCTACCCCATATATATGTGTGTGTGTGTGTGTGTGTGTGTGTGTGTGTGTGTGTGTGTGTGTGTGTGTCTGTGTATTGTGCATCAAAATATCCCATAACTGTGCTATGTTGACAGAGCAGGTAGTTGTCGAGTATCATCCTTCACCTGACCAGCTATTGAAGCCTGGTCAGCTGTCAAGTATAATTGATCACCTTGACCAGCTGATGAGTATCATTCATCAACCTGTCCAGCTGTTTCCAGGTATTTTTTTTTTCATAATGGGGTCCTTCAAACCTACCTGATCTGTCGGGTCAATATTAGAAGACCGAAGACACATTCTTTCAAATGCATCTTGGTCAAACTTAAAAGGCTGAAAACTCAAAATATTGAAGTGTCCGTTAAGCAAATTCTTTCCCAGGGAAAGAATTTGCTTGGCCGCTTCAGTACTTTGCTGTTTTTTGGCACTGTAGTGCGATCTCGGAGTTGGTATATTTAAGTAGGGGTGTGGGGGGCACAGCCCCCCACTTAATGTAATGTTTGAAATTATTTTTATTTATTTATTTTTTGTTGGAACAGCGATTTTCTTTTTCCCTTGGAAAAAAATCACTTTTCTGACACTTCGACATTGTAAACCTTTGCTTACATAGGGTCAATTAATCACCGTTCGCTTTTTTAAGTCTTTGGTTATCTAATATAGACCCTGATCTGTCAACCTGCGAATGAGTAGAATCAGGTCTGTAGCACAGACTAGGGATGGTAACACATCATGTTATTAATCTAATTCAACGATGACCATGTCAAATCAACTTGTTGCATAATAAATGCATTATAAGCCCCATTTTGGAACAAGTAAAACCATGGTCATCATATTCTGGGAAACCATTTTACCATGAATAACTTGGAGACTTAGGATATATTGGATATCCGAGTGTACTGCCATATAAGTAAACTGACAGCAGTCAGGACAACTGGTAATGAACCTCAGGACTGCAGTGACCCAACAAAGGTGCATGGAGCCAATAGCCACTAAGGGGGTTCAGGAAGGTTCGGTGATGTGTACATCTCTGTGTACACATTGCCATAACTTTCCCAGATTCAGCAGCAATTCATACACAGTGCTGCACACAATGTGGTCAGTTTAACCACTGTAGCACATGGCTTTGATGTGCTACTGCATACATGTCAAAGCCTAGGGTTGTGGAACAGATACTGACTCTTACCCAATGCCATGATGTATTGCACCTACCTCAACCTTGCACGGATTCCGTTTCCATCAGGCTCACCCTCAACTGCTACCCCATGTACATCAGGTAGTGCTACAGTGTGCCCACACTGCCACTGCTTTTGTAGCATCATATTATGAAGGGGGCTGTTACGATGCTGGGCACAAATACCTTGCTGCATGACTCTGGACCATACTGCAATGTGTCATCACAAGTATCCAAGCAGCATAAGTGGGCATTTAGCAATCCATAACGACATTTAATGTAACATGTCTGCAACAGTGCAGTGTTATGTGCCATCTTTTCCATAGTTTGAGGACCGCAGGTGGGTATCATCAGCCATGGTTCAAAGGTGTATCCTGTATCATCTTAAACACGCACAATATTGGAAAACTTTATGAGTGGTCTGTTACCTACATTCATGGGACCAGGCTATTGCAATCTTTGTGTGTGATAATATATATGACTACCAATTAGATGACATTGTGGAATGTCACTCCACATGAATCTCTGGAGTAAGCTACGCATATGCCAAATGTGGAAATCATGGGAACTACCTGGATGGTGCACTGCATACCAACTGACAGCTGATGGAGTGGAAACCTTTCCAGGTAATACAATGGATGCCATATTGATTAGGTGGAGCTTTTATGAAAATGTGGCCTCAGTCAAGATGTGAGGAAAATGGTCTATGTCACAAAATGCCTGTCTAGTGGTGGTCGTCTCCTCAGCCTTTTGTAGAAACCAAGTATGCTCTTCTGTATGCTGTAGCATTACATTAACAAATTGATTTAGGATTCAGAAGGCTGATGCCTGTGAAATGTCTCTGTCTCCTCTCAGATGCTTGAAGATCCCTGTAGGAAGGAAAGTTAATTACCAGAAATCTTTATGTCCACTGGGATATTCAATCCATAAATCCCATTATTCATTGTGAGGACAGCACATGTCTACTAACTTAAGCATGATACTTCTGTCCACATGGCAGTGGTCAATAATGTCCTGCTCATGAAGGAGGTTCAGGCTGCTAGGTGGAAAGACATTTCTCTACAGGTAGATGTGGTTGGAAACACATAGCTAAAGTGAAATTTAACTGCAGAGACATATGGCTGTTGCAAATTCACTGCTGGCACAAAGAAGCATATGGCATCATGTCCACAGCTTTAATAACCAAGTGAACAAAGGGAAATAATGTCCAGTGCTCCCAAGGCACCTAGAGACAGCAGGCAATATGTCAGACATACGCTGTAGGCTGTCCAGTGAACATGTCAGTGACAGTGAAAATGCTGTTGATAGTAGGCAATGCCATTATTAACTGCGTGCATAGATCATGATCCCCTCCTCAGTGTCTAGGGAATATTTTATTTATTTAACATTTTTTTAACTGGGAAAGTACAACTTGGAACAAAGCCAATTTTTAGCAGAGGCCCAGGGAGAAATGTTCCAGACATTGTCTAGAACACATACTGGACCATAACCATGATTACAACAACATGTATGATGTCATCCATGAGAGCACACATCTACATGTTGTAGTTGAATAAGCATGCACTGTACACCAAGCGCACCACACATAACACTTTCCCTGCCCTGATGTACTTGGTTATTAAGCGGTGGGCATGGTGCTACATGTTCTCTGTGTCTGCAGTAAATATGCAACATCCACGTCTCTTCACCTGAATTTCACTTCAACCATATGTTCCTAACAGCCAGAACCCTGCAGAACTGATGGTATGTTAGCCACTGGGGTACTTTTCTGTACATGGAAGGTGGTAGTGTGTGGTATCATGGGCACACTGGCTCCCAAGGTAGTCACTAACACATGCTGACTAGCCACAACACATGCTAGTCTCAGCATCTTGCTATGAGTGATACAGCTGTAAACCAAAAAATGATGGTGTCCTCAACAGCTGTTCATTGTGGCTAGTTATGCTAATTGTATATAGGTTCATAGGTTCATAGGCTGGTACTAGGCTATCGTTCCTAGGGCCTATACAAGCCTAGCCATAACAATTCCCTGGATATTTCTTCCCACATTATTTACTCCGTGGACCCCTGTCTAGCAGGGTGGCTGACGTGATCTCTGGGGTGAAATTCCTATCTCCCATCCAATCGTCAAGGTACCTTTTGAAGAGGGCCAAGGAGGCGCTCTGCTTGACATGTATGGGCAGTCTATTCCAGCATATGGGGAGTCTCTGGGTCAGGAACCTACCCCTCCAGCATGTTTTGTTCATTGTGATGACAAGGTTTAGATCCCTGGAGCATGTGGCTCTGAGGGATTGGCATTTCTATAAGTGGGGCATGTCCAGCAGCTCAGGGTTTGACATGGCCTTGCATGTTAAGCAGAGATCACCTCTGAGTAGACAATATGCCACAGAGTATAGCTGAAGTTTTTTTAGATGGTCACCATAGGGCATCTGCTTTAGGCCTGAGATTCATTTAGTGAGTTATTTCTGCGGTCTTTCCATCTGTTGAAGATGTCTTGTGAGGTACATACCAAATGGGGCATTGTGCTCTATAATGGGTCTAATGAGTGATGAGTATAGAGGGACAATGACCTCTTTTCTGGATGAAAAGCCCTTAGTGATGAGGTGTGCCACATAGAAGGATTTCCTGACTGTTGTGGCAATGTGGTTATTGAAGGTGAGACTACTATCCACTTGTGTCCCTAAGTCTCTCATCACACTTTCTGTGTTTAGTGTACTGCCACCCATGTGGTAATTCATGGGTACATGTTTTTTCCCAAAGGGGATAACTATACATTTCTTGGCATTAAGCTTGAGCCCATGGCTCTGGCACCAAGCATCTGTTTCTTTAAGGCCCTTTTGTAGAATATCCACATCATTTGGGGATTCAATAATGGCTCCCAGTTTGCAGTCATCTGCGAACTTTGTTAGCAAGAGACCCTTAGTGTTGGCCCGTACTTCAGAAAAGTAGATGCCAAACAAGGGCGGTCCCAGGACTGAACTCTGAGGTACTCCACTTGTCACTTGTCTGGAGCTGGATTTGGAGTCGGCTACTTTAACAGTCTTGGTTCTGTCAGTAAGCCAGTTGGCAACCCACTGAGTGATGTAGGGATTTATGCCCAGCTTAGTATGTTTATCTATGATCCCAGAGTGGGGGAGGATGTTGAAGGCCTTAGTGAGGTCCAGATAGGCTGTGTGGACTGCCTTACCCTCATTCACAGCTCTGGTGACTGATTCGAAGAAGTCAATCAGGTTCAGAAGACAAGATTGGCCCTTCACAAAGCCACACTGGGTGGGGTCCAGTGTTTGAAGGTTGCCAATGTCTTTGTTTATAAGTTTCATGATAATGTGTTCCATGCCCTAGCAGATCAGGCTCGTCAGACTGATGGGACGGCAGTTCCCAGGATTCAAGGTGGATCCCCCCTTGTGGAGTGGGATAACTGTAGCTGTGCGCTACTCAGTGGGCACAAAGCCTGAGGTGAGGCTATGATTAAACATGATACTTAGGTGAGGTGCCAGTTCCTTTTGTAGTTCATGTAGTACACAGCCTGGGATGTCATCTGGTCCCATGGATGCTGTATTCTTAGCTTTGGAGAGTGCAGTTTCGACCTGTGGGGCCATGATTACCAGAATCTGGCAATCTTTTGGTATTGAGATGGGCCCTTTAGGGGGTGAGAGGGGGTGAAGTTGGCACTAAATCTATCTGCCAGGATATTGGCAATATCCTTGGGATCAGTATATTTAATGCCATTATGTTGTGGCTCAGAGCATATCTGAGCATTGCCATTTAGATTATTGACATAACTCTAGAATGCCTTGTGGTTGTCTTTGGTATCTTTGGCAATTTTATTTTCGTAACTAGCTTTGGAGGATTTTATGAAGGACCTCAGCTTCTTACTGAGGCTGATAAGGGAGTTTTTTTGCATCCTGGGATTTTCCTCTTTTTTGCAACAGTTTATTTCTTCTATTGTATAGTTTGTTTATGGCAGGGGACCACAAGATTGGCTTCCTTTATTATGGAGGAGAGCGTCTTGGTTCTATTTGGGATGGCATGATTCATGCAAGAGTGGATGTGCTCATACAGTGCCTTAGTGTAGGATTCAGCAGTTGAACTTTCAGCTCCCATCTTCATGGGTATCATGAAGTTTGTCACTTCAGACTTGAGTAGCATGAATATGGCTTTGGAGAAGTTTTTTATGGAGGTTTACTTACTGGGGGGGGGGTGGAGGTGGGATGTGGATGTCAAGGGTAATTTGCTTATGGTCAGACCTGATTAAAGAGGGGGTGACCACTGGTGTGAAGCATCTATCTCCTATGTTGGTAATGACCATGTCTAGGATATTGGAGCCTCTGGTGGGACAATGGATTAGTTGATCCAGGGCCTTGGAATTTATGAATTCCAACAACCGTTGGGAAAAGATATTGGAACCCGAGTAGGTTTCCCAGTTAATGGCAGGGTAGTTGAAATCACCCAGTATTAGGGTGTTTGGTTGTATCTTAATATTTTCTAGTATGTTTAGAAAGGTGTAGTGAGAATCTTGAGGCATGGTGAGGGACCTATAGCAAGCTACAATTTGGATTGCAGTCTTACCTAGTGTTAGTTGCACCTGGAGAATTTCAGATGCATTGTGTTGGGCAACTAGCCTGGAGGTGTGAATATCCTTGGTGAATATGGACACTTCTCCACCTTTAGTGTTTTGGTCTTGATTTGGTGTCCAAAAAATGTGGTAAGAGTTGTTGCCTGGTATTGCAGGGGTGCTCTCTGGTGCCTTGAATCAGGTCTCAGTTACTGCACAGATATCAATGTTCTCCATTTTTAGGGGTGCCTCTGAATCTTGCTATCATATTTAATTCCAACATCTACATAAGTGATGGCTGTCATTAGTATGTTGACATTCAGTTGCATGTCATTTTGCTCCTAGTGTTTTCACACTATATGTATCTCTGAGTCACTCCCTCCCTACATGTTACCATTCACTATGCTATCTCGTTTAAAGCAGTACCACCCTCCCTGGCATGTTTTCTCTTTATCTGTGTACATTTTTTTTTTAGCTTCCTCCCACCCCCTTACCTCTAAGAGATGATGGCAGGTCGGCTATTCTAAACTGCCTACATATTGCATTTACATTTGGTCGTATGTCCCAGTTCATAGTTAAAAAGAGAGTTAGGTCAGTTCATGTATTTAGATTAATGAATAATGCATGTAAAGCTGTCTACTTTATCATTCAGTGTACCTACTTCTTAGAAAATATAGATGACTGTTCGCTAGTACTTGTCTGGCCACCGAATTGCTAAAGTGTATTTTTAACTTTGTAATCCAATTTCATATATTGGATTTTTCAAATCTAGGTGCTTAGGATTTCCCTCTCTCTTCCCCCCTTGACTGACCTGGTGTGACTTAGTTTGAACTCTACAGTTCCCTACAAAACGGTGTCTACAGGACTGCAATCAGTTTCTCTCAACATTTAAACGGATTGAACTCTACAGTTCCCTACAAAACGGTGTCTACAGGACTGCAATCAGTTTCTCTCAACATTTAAGCGGATTGAACTCTACAGTTCCCTACAAAACGGTGTCTACAGGACTGCAATCAGTTTCTCTCATCATTTAAACAGATTGAACTCTACAGTTCCCTACAAAACGGTGTCTACAGGACTGCAATCAGTTTCTCTCAACATTTAAATGGATTGGACTCTACAGTTCCCTACAAAACGGTGTCTACAGGACTGCAATGAGTTTCTCTCAACATTTAAACGGATTGAACTCTACAGTTCCCTACAAAATGGTGTCTACAGGACTGCAATCAGTTTCTCTCAACATTTAAACAGATTGAACTCTACAGTTCCCTACAAAACGGTGTATACAGGACTGCAATCAGTTTCTCTCAACATTTAAACAGATTGAACTCTACAGTTCCCTACAAAACAGTGTCTACAGGACTGCAATCAGTTTCTCTCAACATTTAAACAGAGTAGGTTGCACACACAAAAATGGTCAGCCATAGGGCTCTTTGTTTCTACTTGAGTGGTTGCCTCCTTCCCCTGTAACTGAAGTAAATTGACTCTTACATTAAGAGCTGTAATACTTGCCTTATAGCTTTAGGACACCTTAGGAAACCTTGAAAACTGCAATAGCCTGACATTTGAACAAGTAACCCTTGTAAAAATTCCCAAAATTGTATACTGTTGGTCTGTCTTTCCTGCTAAACATAAGTGAAATTACAGTGATGAGTGCAAGTAACATTAAAATTAAAGTACTGAGTGCAAATAACACAGTGCTGAGTGCATATTTTAGGCCCTTACATTCAACTTATCTCTGGTGTGGTGTCTTGAGTCAATCAGGGTATTCCCTGTAACCATTCCCACTGCCTTCTCTTTTCCCCCACCCCCCTCTTTCCTCAAACAGGTTAAACTGCTACAATTCAGTACAGGCATCATTTTCAAATCTAGGTGCTTAGGATTTCCCTCTCTCTTCCCCCCTTGGCTGACCTGGTGTGACTTAGTGTAAGTTTCTTCATTGTATGGATCTTTTACTGTTTTTTGTGTAACTGAATGACCTGCTGCTAAATTCTGATTCTGCACAGACTGCTCTATTTTTTTCAGAGGCTCTATAAGTAGCTAGTGACTTTACTGAATTTCTGTGGCAATATTTGTGTTTAAACTGAACCTGTACCTAGAGAAAGTGTATAATCTGAGCTCCTACTTGCTGCATGTGATTTTTAATGTTTAAATTGCACACACACATTGAAGAAGTGCTTTTATGACTTGAATAACTTGGGCTAGCTATACCTGAAGTGCTTTTACTGGCAATTTTCCAGTTGTACAATTGTGAATAATTGATTTAGTTTTTCTGGTATATCTTTAAAATCTGGCAAGTGTTTATTTACTGCATTGTTCTCGTGCTTAGGTTTCTTAGCTATAAATCTTAGTTAATTCTGAAGTATGCTACTTTACCTCCCCACCACACCTTTCTGAATGCATTATTACATAATAACTGCCTGTTGTTGCCTTCATGCTTACACTAGAATCTCTGCTTTTCTCTTTTCCTAGTTGAACTATACAGTTCTCTACAAAACGGTGTCTACAGGACTGCAATCAGTTTCTCTCAACATTTAAACAGAGTAGGTTGCACACACAAAAAGCATTTGTTAAGCTTTCACTTACAGTGCTTTGTAATTAAGCAGGTCACCATATTGGTCAGCCATCGGGCTCTTTGTTTCTACTTGAGTGGTTGCCTCCCCCCTGTAACTAAAGTAAATTTGACTCTTACATTAAGAGCTGTAATACTTACCTTATAGCTTTAGGACACCTTAGGAAACCTTGTAAACTGCAATAGACCTGCTACATTTGCCCTCGCTACGCTCAGACTCTCTTCTCTCCCCTCCCTGCCCCCAATTTCCTCCCGCCCCCAGTACCTCTAAATTTATAGTACTATAGCCACTCCCCCACTTTCTAGATCCTATCTGCTTTCATCTGGTATAATTCCACCCACCCCCATTCTACTACCTACATTTTAATAGCACCTATTAGCTTTCATCTGGCATTCTCCCATCCCCCTTCCAGTACCTTTACCTCACCACTCAATCTTCTGGTGTTGCATCACCAGGTAAAACAGTTCCTTAACTCACTAGCTGAATCACAGATAATGATATAGTCCTCTTTACTACCTCTCTTGTTCACACCATACCTCCTTACCTTGTATGAAAACCAGTTTCTCACGGGATTTCAGGTCCCAAAAGGCTATACTATCACCCCAGCTGTAAATCCTTCCACCTTCAACCATACTTACAGTACCTGATCCTGTCCAACATCTTGTTCAGTCTATCAACATCTCAACCCCAGGCACATTAGCTCTAGATCCAAACACTACCACAAACTAATAAACAAATTCCTGAAGTTCATCACCAAGTATAGACTCAACCTAATACTTGGTGGTGATATTCACCCTAACCCTGGCCCACTCACTGCAGATACACATACCCCCTCTACTTGCAATCTAAGCTACAAACCTACAATTAATAGGCCAACTAACTCTCTCCTAGTCTGTCATTTCAATATTAGAAGCATTAATAAGAAGGTACATGAATTGCATGCACTTCTGGATGTCCACTCCCCTGAGATTCTCTGTTTATCTGAAACCTGGTTAAAACCTAACACTAAAGACAGTGAAGTGTTACAACCTGGGTACAACATACACAGGCTGGATCGTGCTTCGAGGAAGGGGGGTGGGGTAGCTGTACTCTATACATCTGAGTTGAATGTCACCATATATGTAATACAACCTCCTCAAATTAATAACTCAGAGATTCTTGCCACCAAATTGCAACTTAATAAAAATAAACGCATTAATATCATCTGTATGTACATTCCCCCAGGTAACAATATATCTACATTTGAAGATATCCTGCACTGGCTATCATGTCACTACCCCCAAGAAACCCTACTACTTGGAGACTTTAACATAGACTGGGGCACCTGTTCCTCAGAATCCCCAACCACCCATATTAACCTGTGTGCATTTACACAAATCATATCCACCCCTACCAGGATAGGTAAACCCAACCAAAAAGAAAGTATACTTGACTGGGTACTCATAAACAGTCACCCCCAACTGTACACCTCTGGTACCCTCCTTAATGGCCTAAGCGATCACCTTCTCACATATGTAATTAAGCACAAAACCATTAATTCCCAACAACCCTTACTCAGAAAGGTTAGAAACAATAAAAACTTTGACCCTGCCAAATTCCAACAAGAACTAAGCTCATGTAATTGGTCTATTCTAAAACACCTCCCCTTAGAGGAAGCAGTAGCATACTTTAACAACAAATTCCTTGAGATCCTTGATTTGCATGCACCTGTTCGTTCAAAGAGAACCAAGGCAAAAACCGCACCATGGCTTTCTATAGAGTTTAAACTGAAAGTTACCCTTAGAAACAAAGCATGGGCTTTATGGCGTTCTTCTAAAGACCCTCAAGATCACATTAAATACAGGCAATCCAGGAATGAAACCAAAAAATCAATTTTACAAGACAAAAAACAATACTACTGTAATTTGCAGACAGTAAATCAAAATAACCCTCAGAAGTTTTGGACAGGTTTAAATAATCTACTACATCCTAGACAAACTTCAACCCCAATCCCTGCTGCTACTATTGATAAAACCCCTGAAGATGTTTCTGATAGTTTTAACCAATTCTTTACTGAGACAATTCAAGCCCTAGCTAGCCAACTACCTCCTAGCTCCCCTGGTCCTGAAAGTAGCACCCCTAGAAACCTACTCGTGTTCAGCTTCCAATCAGTCACCACTTCACTTATCTGTACCTTGATCAAAAAATTAAAACCCACTACACTTTCTGCTGATCAACTCCCTGCCAAGTACCTACAAAAATCAGCTGATGCTATTGCTTACCCCGTCTCAATACAAATCAATCGAACCATAGTAGAAGCTAAAATTCCCACCATCTGGAAAATATCCTATGTCATCCCACTTCACAAAGGAGGCAGCTCTACTAAATTCTCCAATTATATGTCAATAGCTATACTCTCTCCACTTGCAAAGATTATGGAAAGATGTATTCATAGACAACTCATGCACCACCTAATCCAAAATCGCCTTATGGCAGACACTCAGCATGGCTTCCGTCCTCATCACAGCACTACTTCAGCCCTCCTAGCCTTTACTAACACCATAAACCATAATTGCAACAATAATTATATATCCTCAGCCCTCTTTTTGGATCTTTCCAAGGCATTCGATATGGTTGATCACCAACTTTTAATCCACACCCTGCAAACATTCTGTCTAGATACTGGAGCCCTCCAGTGGTTTCAATCCTACCTGAATGGTCGACAGCAGGCTGTCCTCTGGCAGAACAAACTCTCTAACCTTCTACCTAACACCCTTGGAGTACCACAAGGCTCTATACTAGGGCCCTTGCTGTTCTCCATCTTCATTAACGACCTTTATACTGTCATCCCAAAAGTCAGCTGTATCCAATATGCTGATGACTCTACTCTGATTTGCTCAGCCACATCTCCAGTAGAGTTATGGTCAGCTACCCAGACCACCTTTAATACAATAGAAAACTGGCTTTCTGAACATTGTCTGATCCTAAATCCCAAAAAAACTAAAATGCTGTTATTTTCACCAACACATAGGTCTACCGCTTTCACCTTTACCATACAATCAAATGATGGCACAATAATCTCCCCTGACCCATCTACAAAACTATTAGGTGTCATCATAGACAATAATCTAAAATATGACCTACATGTTAACCAAACTATCAAAACCATCAATAAAAAACTAGGGTCACTTTACAGAATAAAAGCCTTCCTATCCCCTCCAGCTAAAATTGCCATAGCTCGCTTTCACCTTCTTTTAACCCTTCTGTATGCATCCCCTCTACTCTCGAATTTAAACAAGACTGTCCTTAGCAAACTCTCAATTTGCTACAACCACATTGCCAGGTTTGCCACTGGGCTGCATTTTAGGACACATCATTGCATCAATCTAAATCAGCTTGGGTGGCTTGAACTACCCAGCCTAATCCAGTATAACCAACTGATTATGGCCTATAAAATCCTCTATAATCCGGACAATACTCCTGCACTTAAAAATATTATCACCCCTTATAACAATCTTAGACCGCTTCGATCCTCTAACAAACTACTAATTCAAACTAGCAAAATTAATAACACAGCCGGTGATTCTCTCTTTGCAAACTCTGTAAGTAGATCCTGGAACTCTCTTACAGCTGATATTACCTTACTTTCCACCTTAGGTCAATTTAAAACTAGACTCAAACAACATTTGCCACTTAACTGGCTATGTCAATGTATCAAGCCTGGCTAACTCTCTCTAGAATGTGTAAAAATCTGTTAACCAGTTTACTGTGTAATTTAATTTAATCCTGACTTGTACTCAGGATTAACTGTAACCTGCGGAACTAACTTGCTTACTTATGTAATCTCTGTAAATAGTCTGTTTGTAATATGTAATGCTGGTATTATGCAATGCTGTATCTGCTTACCCTTGGAGCTTTTCTCCCCGGGCCTCCGCTGAAAATGGACATGCATCCAGTCAGACTATTCCGGTCAACAAATGTAAAATAAAATAAAATTAAAAAAAAAAAAAAATATATATATATATATATATATATATATATATTTACATTTGGTTACTGGGAAAGCCCGACTGGGCAGATACCCAATTTTAGCGGAGGCCTGGGGAGAAAAGCTCCACATACACTGATGTGCCAATGCATAAATTACAGTAAATTGAGTAACATCATATAACAGAGTCCCATCATTTGGTTTCAGCTTAAGAAACAAGTTTTATACAGTGGGCACTAAATATTGATAGAAGCATAATAACATGTTTAGCAGTAGAGGCAGGACGGGATCAACAGAAGATGAAAAATAAAAGAGGGTGATGTGTTATTCTAGTAGTAGTTTAGTGGGTTAAAGGAAAATTGTAGCAGTAAGCAACAATTTTTAGTTTATAGTTAGATGTTCCTCTAGGTATTAATGGAATTAAAATGCACTTGTGCAATGTAGAAGGGTGTGGGATGTAATGTTATCTTGGCCCATTGCATGAGCAGAACCAGGTGGTTGCCAAATGAGGTGTGATGAGGTGTGCCACATAGAAGAATTTCCTGACTGTTGTGGCGATGTGGTTATCGAAGCCAGGGAATTGTTATGGCTAAGCCTGTACCTATGAACCAAATGTTTTTTGAGTAATTTTTTGAAATTGGACTTGATATCTACTGATTTGATAGAGTCTGGTAGAGCATTCTACATTTTTGCTATGTGGCTGGAGTTAGGTGAATCTCCTGCAGTGTTTTTAGTTTTGGTAACTGTTAGTAAGGTTTTATTGGTAGAGCAAAGAGAGCGGTTAGTGATATAGGGTGTTATTATGTTTTGAATAGCTGGTGCCTTATGAGGATGGTGAAGTATTTTGTGAGCCATTGTCACTTGGTTAAGAGCAAACATGTGGGGAACGTCTAACCAGGAGAGTTCTTTTAGTGAGAGACAGTGGTGGGTACTATATTTAGTCAGTTGCAAATTTTTCTGTCTTGTTATAACATATTTCAAGCTTGTCCATATCTGTTTTCCTTAGATTAGTGAGTATGGGGGAGGCGTAGAGGAGGGTAGAGAGCAGGTGGGTTCTAGCAATGGATATTCTGTTTCTATTGGTTACAAATTGTTTATTTTTATAAAGGGTTCCACATTTTTTGTACCTTTTTGAGAGTTTGCACTGTGTGTTGATCAAATCTCATATTGTTATCAATTATTACTCCTAGTATTAGAATGTGTATCTGGTGTGATTATTGTTTTATTAGAAGCAGTAATGAAAAAAGTGGGAGAGGGGTCAGAGGCTCTGGTGGGTTGAATGAGCATACGTTTGGTTTTACTAGGATTTAGAATAAATTGAGCATTATTGAGATAAGTTTCTGTAGTGGTAAAGGATCTTTAGGTAATGTCTTTAAGCTGATGAATGCTGGGGACAGTACTTATAAGTGTTGAATCATCTTCATATTGGATCAAGGTGGACGTTGCTGTGTTAAGGTTATTAGTAAATAGATTAAATAGAAGGGGGCCTAATATGGATCCTTGTGGTACTGCTAATGTAATGGAGGGGAAGCTCCTGCAACCATTCCACAGCTTGTTGGCATCCTGTTAGGTAGCTTTGAAACCAGTTGAAGTCAGAGGGACTAAGGTTTAGGTGAGTGAGGGTGGATAGCAGCTTGGGATGAGATACGGTATCAAAGGCTTTGGATATATCAAGGAAGACTGTTGAGACTATGCTTTCTTTGTTTCTATGGTGATTAATGGTATCAGTGAAGTGCAAGAGGGCTGTTGTGGTGCTATGATTGGATCTAAATCCATGTTGAGATATGGATAATAGGTTATTTGTTATAAGAGAGTGGAGAAATTGTATGTGAATACATTTTTTAAGAATTTTCGATGGTGGGGATAGGATGGCTATGGGTCTATAATTTGAGAGTTCAGTTGAGGTTCTGCCTTTGTGTAGAGAGATTATGTGTGACATTTTCCAAATCTTTGGAACATATTAATGGGAATGGAAACAGGGTAAGCGATAGCTTCAGCTGCTATTTTGAGGAAGTTGGCAGGTAGTTTGTCAGCTGCTATTGTTGAGGATTTTAGTTTTTTAAGTAGTTTTAAGATAATAAAAGTAAAAATGGGTTGGAAGAAGAAGGTAGTGTTTTTGTTGATTAGGGTGGCTATAAATGATTGACTGGAGGAGTTGCTTTTTGTGAGTTTTAGAATACTTTCAGTAAAGTATTTGTTGAACTGTTCTGCAGTGCTGCTCAGATTTGTAGGAGTGGATGGGGTGGGGTTGTAATCTGCCCTGGTCTGAGTATTTTGTTAACCGTTGACCAACATTTCTGAGGATTTTTTTTCATGTTTCTGTTGTAGGGTGATATAATAATTTTTTTATCTTGTTTTATTTGGGTTTTACCTTATTCCCAAGTTTTGAAGTTCTAGGTGATTTGAGTAAGATTTGTTAGAATAACATAGGTCCCAGGCTTTGTCCCTTAGTTTTAGGAGGGTTTTAGTTTCTTTGGAGAGCCATGGAGTATAGTTTGTTTTGGATGAATTAGCCTAGTAGGAATGATGTTGTTAAGAATTTTGATGCATGTTTCGTTGAAGTATTCCACTACTGAGTCTAGGGGGTAGGTTCTTAAGGGGTCTCCATCTACATTTTTGCCGGGTCAATACTTGTGTGTGGGAATGGAAGTTTTTCATATTACGGATAATGTATACTATTTTATTTATTTATTTATTGAACATTTGTTGACCAGGAAAGCCCAACTAGGACAGAGCCTATTTTCAGCAGAGGCCCAGGGAGAAACATTCCAGATTACCAATGTATATAGTTTTATTTGATTGTTCTTGCTGTACTGAGGAACTTTCTCCCTGGGCTGCCACTGAAAATTGGCTCTGTACAGCCCAGTGGACTTTCCTGGTTAACAAATTGCAAGTAAATAAATAAATGACAGGAAAGCAGTGAGATCAGATGAAGTATTCAGCTTGCATTCTCTAAAAATGTCAAGAGACAGAAGTACTTCATTACAAAGGTTAGTGGATTTCTTTGTTTATTTAATTTAATTAAAATATACATTTTTAAATTGATTTCAAATTGAAAAATACTTTTAATTTCTTGATGGGTTTTGCTTTCCAAATCCAGACAATATACTTGAAAAATGTGAATTGAGAGAAGAGGGTCTGAACCCCACATATAGGACATGGACTACATTGGATAGAGCTTTCTATAAATAAGTCTGCTATATATGTCTCTTCCATCACTCGTTTTAGATAAGTGTCATCAAAATAAGAACTTTCTGGAACACTGCTGTGGTAAGCTAGTCCACAGCAAGATACAGGTAGGCATTTAACATCACTCAAACACGTTTACTACCTATCTTAGCATTACATAAAGTTATTCCACAGTCAATTTTTCAAAACGTATATAATGTACCACCACTTTTTTGCAGTACCACTTTGAACTATAGCCACATTTCTAAAATTAAATATTGTTGATTTTATGCAGATCTCAGCCTGTACTTTGAAAGAGTATGTATAAGTGTAAGAAGCTTTTAACATAACTCTGTCAATGCCTCTATAATGAAAAATACATTTCTCCATAGATGCTTTTTCTTCGTCTAATTGGTGAACCAGTATTTCTGAGTTATGTCAGGTGGCTTCATAAACATCACATGCTTCAGAACAGTCTTGTCATGAGACGTGTCATGCATGGTTCTGTCTTTGATCCCAGTTTTAAACTGTAAACCATCTGTCTGTATGGTATACTCATTGCTAAGTGCATGCATATATTGATAAATGCTAACGTCTGCTAGAGATTAGACAGCATGGAAAGTAATGTGGGAAAGCAGCAATATGAAATTAGAATTGTATTTAGCAACTCAGTAGGCTTTTTGCAGACTTTGCAAATCATGCATCTAGTCATTCTTTGATGGCACTAGTAGAAGTACTTTTTTACTATGCTAGATATTAATTTTCATAAGATTCAAATGAATACAACAGTAAATTTTTTTTTTTCAGTAAATGGAAAGTAGTAATTCTGTGACTTATTGGGCACAGAGCTGAAGTTAGTAGCAGTAGAGGTTTGTCTCTATGTAGGCAGTTACAAGAACTGACGGGTAATGAAACAAAACACATTCTATCAGCTATACTTACTGAACTGTCATGAAGAAGTTACTGAGTGAGCCCTGCAGAGAGCTATAATATTCCAGTTACACCTGCAGAAAAAACAATAATTACTTAAAGATCACAGAAGCAAAAATGTGAAATATGTAAGTGCTTTTTACTCAGGATTACTAAAAATATGTTACAGAGATCTGTACTAAAGGTAAAAACAACAATTTAACAACCAAGGTAGAATGTTTTAGCTATGCACTTTTTCTTTAACTAGACAAAACAGGTGCAACGAAATGCTTGTCTTGGGAAACATTACAAAATCAAAGGATTTGCACTGTAATATATTAGAGAAAATGGACGCATTACTCCACCAAACTAAATTTCATGTGGATGATTTCCAGGCATAATTCTACTGACACTAGTGAAGGGTAAAATGGGAAATGACATCCCCTAAGCTTGGTCCTAAGAGCCTGACAGCAGTCTATTAGTCTGCCCTCCACTGCTTGACTACCTTGAATGGAGCTGTTTTACAGAGCTGCTGCACATAAAATCCCCTTTCCCCAAGGTACGGTAACCTCAGAATATCAGTTGTGGATACAAGTGGGCACCCCCTCCAGCATAAGAGATACAGGCAGAGATTTGCCATTATAGAAAAGTAGGTTTCATTTTTTGCTGTGGGGGGGGGGTGCTTTGCCCCTGCTACCTACCAATTATCAGCCCCTTCTGGAGAAATCATCTCAGTTACTCCCAATTGTCAAAGTGAGGGTTGATGGAAGGGGACATCATTAAGTCAGCCATCAATATTGTTTTGGGTTTTGCCCCTTTAAGCTCCACACCCCTATATCCACCCAGTAATAACCAGTGAGCTGGCCATGCAAGGGACATAAACACTGAACTAGCCCTCACTTTTGCATGGGGATAACATTAGCAGCACACCATACCCTACAATAGGAGACACCACATGGTGGGTTACCCAGTCTTCACCAGGGAAATCCATCTGATGCGAATGTGCCCCTAGACATCCACCCCCCCCCCCCCCCCCCCCCCCCGGATGGACACACCTGTTCTCTCCTGCCAAAACCATCAGCATTTTCTTATTGAATTCAGGTTGTTTGGGACACAATGAAAGATCTTTTCCTGGAATTTACTAGGACAGGCTACCTTTCATTTTTAGCTGTAAGCTTATTCATGTTTAAGTACATGACTAATTTGAAATGAAGACCTTGCATGAGCAAATCTTAATTCTTTTGTTCCATCCTAAACATCAGAACACAGGATTGTATTATTTGAAGTGCCAGTGATTATTTAGTCGTATTCCTTAACAATTTAATTTGTTTGATTATACTTTGTGTCGTTACTGGTTTTAGTTTGTTAGCCTGTCTAATTCATAGCAGCATGTGCTTTTGCATCCAAAGCCATGATTCTTTTACTGTATGCATTCACTATTATGCTTTTGTTTTTGCATGAAGGTTATCTCTCATTCAATCCGCAGATAAGTACTAAAACAAAAAACAATCATATTTTGTTTTGATGTGGAATTGCATGTCTTACTGCTGCCTGTATTCAAAATCTTCAGTTGACAACAGTACCAAGTTTGCTAAAAAAATCACAAAATAAAGGAAATATATTTATGTTGTTTGAATACAGTTTGTCTGAATCTCTAGACAACAGATATTACTAATTAGAAAAGCCTGCTGTTTAATGTCTTACTTGTGCACATACAGCCATGTGAAATTCGTGTAAGATTATCCAAGCAATTGACTAGGATAGATTAACATAAGGATGCACAGTTCTTAAAGTTCAGTAATGCTAGCTTGACGCCTATATAGCAGGTAAATTGTTGTTTCGCCAAGGGTCAGGAATTCAAAGCTAGAATAATAAGGTTGAGGGGGTGCACAGTATCTTCTCCTTTTAAATGGTAGTCTAAAGGGGAAGAGAACCCCCCCCCCCAAAAAAAAAAAAACAATACAACAATATTTCAGAAACACAGGTCTAAGACTGTTAAGGGCTGTTTTGACATCAATCTCATGGTATTTAACCACAATAGATATTTAAATGGAGAGACAGACACACAGACAGATAGATATGGTGAGATAAGACAGATATCTTCTTTTCTGGCTAGAGTTTTGACAGCTATGCTGACATCCTTATGAAGTCTTCACTGGTTTCTTGCCAGCTTTCTTGGAGTTTTGTGGCACACCACATCGCTAAGGGCTTTTTATCCCGAAAAAAGGAGGTTATTGTCCCACTGTACTCTTCCTTCATTAGACCCATTATAGAGTACAAAGCCTCGTTTGGTATGTACCTCATAAGACATCTGCAACAGCTGGAAAGGCTGCAGAAATACCTCACTAAAAGAATCACAGGCCTAAAGCAGATGCCCTATGCTGTCCATCTAAAAATACTCCATCTATACTCTCTGGCATATCGTTTACTCAGAGTTGATCTCTGCTTAACATAAAAAGCCATATTAAACCCTGAGCTGTTGGACCTGCTCCACTTAAAGAAATGCCAATCCCTCAGAGCCACATGCTCCAGGGATCTAAACCTTGTCATCACAATGAATAAAACATGCTGGAGGGATAGGTTCCTGACCCAGAGACTCCCCATACTCTGGAATAAACTGCCCATACATGTCAAGCAGAGCACCTCCTTGGCCCTCTTCAAAAGGAACCTTGATGATTGGATGGTAGATAGGAAATTCACCCCGGGGATCACGTGAGTCACCCTGCTAGACAGGGGTCCAGGGGAAGTAAATATTGTGGGAAAAAATATCCAGGGAATTGTTATGGCTAGGCTTGTATAGGCCCTAGGGCCGATAGCCTGGTACCAACCTATGAGCCTATGAACCTATAAGTGTTGTTAGGAGCCTTCTTTTGTCTCTTTTGCTGATCTCAGTGGTTCATAGCCAGTATGAAGATCACAGTAACTTTGCCTGAGAATGCACTCACACTATTCGGTCACTTGTTGGTCATCATCAGCGACCTTTAATCAAATTTTAATGAACCATTAAATTGTTAATGGATTTTTAAATATGACAAGTAACCAAGTTTTATAACTGTTTTATATTAACTCATTTTTAGAAATATGGGCAACAGGTAGTTAGATATGAAAGAAGGAATAAGTAAAGTGGTAGAACTCAGTAAAGGTGAATCTTTAAAGGAAGTAGTTTAAGACTTGGAAAAAAGCACACATGCTCACTTCCAACTTCACTTCTGAAGAGGGCATTTGCCTTCACAAGAAATCAAAAAACAGGGATGGGCAGTCATTTACAAAAGTACTGGAATTCTCCTTAGTGACCTTAGTATTGCCTGCCAGGAGGTAAGACCTTAACAGCACCTTCACTGGTACCTCCATTGGTATCACCAATGATCATGTGGAACCAATGAGATTCAATGATGGATGAACCTAACATGCTAGAAATGTTTCATCAAGCTAGGGCCATTCAGTATCTAATTTAGCACATCTGTTTATGTAGCCTTAATTTGTTTATAGGATATTTTCAAGGGAGTCTTTCAATGTAGTTAAATTTACTCTAGTTGCTTTTTATGACTCCTAATCTCCTATGTAAAAATGGGAATGAAGGGGGTTGAGGCTAATGCCAATTTCAATATACTTAAAAGAGCAGAGACCAATCTCAGTAGCTTTGGTAAACCAATCAATCTATGAATAGAATGAGAGTAAAATAAATGATCTCCATCCGTTAACTGATTTAATGAAGAGGAATATCTTTATATGATGCAAATTCATGTACCAGTATCTCAGGAGAAGACCTTTTTTGTAGATATCTTAGTCTGTGTGGTCCATTTTTTTTTTCATTTTGCCTGTGGAGAATCTCTGTTCAGCTGGCAAGGGATATAGCAAAATGATTAAGCTTCCAGATTCAAAGCAGACAATACCAATGCATTTCAGAATGTTTTAAAATCAAATAATCAGTACACAGATATACATGAATCATTCCCTAAAAAGTTGACAATATGTAAGTCCCCATTTGAGTGACAAAGATTTACAAATTGCATAAGGCACTTGTTAATATTTCTTTGTAGTACATGGAACACTATGATTGTGCTTTGAAATCTGTGAGGACAGGCTTGTGAAGCACATTTCTGATGTTGTAAAGATGCTGAACAAACTTTTGTTAAGCACTTCTCACCTTTGCCAAGTCTTAGTCTGAAATTAAAGGACTAACGGTGGTTGGAGGTTACCAGAAAATAGAGTCAGGAAACATTCACAGCTTTAAAACATTAAACAATTCCTTCAATTCCTTCAGCCTTTCAGTTTTTGGAAATGAATGAAGTGTTTAAACAAACAAACAAACAATAATGCCTGACAGGCTGGGTATTATATGGGAAATACTGGACTGCCCAGGGGTATTATAAAGCCCAATGTCATGGTCAAAGGGTGTTTCCTACCGTGGAAGGTCTGTTATTTCCTCTATAATGCACACACAGGAAGGCATTATTTATCTTAAATAATGGGCTGTCAGATAAATTGTTACATATTGTTTTATTAGCATGTATTTTTTTTTTCATTTTGCTGTAAAATAGTTTCTTTGTCTAATGTTTTAAACTTGTTCTAGTATATGTAATTATTTTAAAGGAAATAACACACACACACACACACACACACACACACACACACACACACACACACACACACACACACACACACACACTCACAGAACCAGCTATTATATGCACTTTCATGAGGGAATATATTACATGTCTCATTGTAATCTATTGAATAAAAAATGTATAAGGTATGACACTATACTAGGAATCGCCCATGCCTCTTAACTGTTCTTGAGTTTACAGAACATACTTGATTTTGCTTCATATTTTTGCTCTGTCCTTCAAAACATTTAATTTTCTGGTACATAACTGAGGATTGCAGCCAATCAATAAATTTAGACATTATATTTAATATTTCTTAATTTTCAGATGATGTATGTTGCTGGAAAGTCTTTTGCTCTCTTTCCTTTTGAAGTGAATTAGGGTTATATTTAAAACTTGTCTCATTATTGTTGAATTTATCCAGAATTCTTGAGCAAAGAATTTGAGATGAATGGTCTCTCTGTCTCTCTCTGCCTCTCACTTACTCACGTTATCCCTGTCTGTCTTTCTCTCTCTCTCATTCTGTCTTGAACTTACATATCCACCCACCCACATAAATGTTTTCTGCATTTATAGAAATGGTATTATGACC
Source organism: Protopterus annectens (assembly GCF_019279795.1). Lineage (NCBI taxonomy): Eukaryota > Metazoa > Chordata > Ceratodontiformes > Protopteridae > Protopterus > Protopterus annectens. Next base: position 1,532,511,855 of record NC_056726.1, read on the forward strand.
TGTGCACCACCAAGTCGTTATGCATACCATTCACCCACATACATGTTTTCTGCATTTATAGAGATTGTATTATGACCTGTGCACTACCGAGTTGTTATACATACCACCCACCCACATAAATGTTTTTTGATTTTATAGAAATGGTATTATGACCTGTGCACCACCAAGTCGTTATGCATACAGTGAAATTATTGTTGTGCTAAAGCACCGATATACAGTTTTTATGTATATTCATTGATGCTGTTAGAAAATTGGTTAATGATACATGATTAGTTATTAGGAGTTTGCTTCTGAAAAATACATGTGTTTTGGACATTTTATGGGAGTGTTACTGATTTTCAACAGTTTATATTATCTCATTTATTAGACAGAATTTGAATTTTGAACAGTTTGTTTCCCAAAAGTATATATATTATATTCAGGGCTTAGTGTTAAATGTGTTAGGGATTTTTAATGTGCTAGATGAAATTTCATTTGCAGACAGTAATGTGTAGGTCTTTCTTTTTGTTAATACTTTTGGACTGCATTCCTCCTAGATGTTTCTCCTTTCAGTCTGCATCACTTTCATATTATCTGCATTATTTTTCTTTCAGGGTGCCTATATTTTTGTTACTTACTTGACTACCCCAACACAACTTATGTGGCCTGCAGCTGCCCTCCCCAATACAGAAAGGGCCCCTGAATTCCTTTGCCAGTCTGAAGCAAACTACAGCAGTCCAGGCTGCCAGCTGAGTTCCTTCATACAGGCAGCAGATTATTGTACTCTTGTACTGTTATTTAATCCACATTCTGCTACTGCTGTTAAACAATGCCATTGCATATGCCTGTAATGCTATTTCTATAAGCTCATAGATGGAAGTTTCATCAGCAATCTAATAAACTTTTTTTTTTTTCAAATAGAAATTGTATTGATTTTAACAAACACAAATATCACAAACAATTGCAGATTAGCAATGTACAGTAATATAGAGGAGAGCAAAAACACTACTCATTATATACAATATGTACAATTGTGCTGCTTAAGAACAGCGAAAAAGACAAAAGAAGAAAAAAAAAAAACAAAAGAAATACTGTGTATATAATTCATGAAAATCTGGACGGGAGATGCTAGTTATAAGGACTGCACACACTATATCATCCTTTGGCCAATATTTGAAGTACAAGTATAGAGAGGGAAATAATGTTAGTCTTAATCTTGAGCTGCCTTAAAGTCAAGGTAGGGTTAAAGAGGAGAGGTAGAGGAATTTAAATAAGCATATAAATGAGTGGAAGTAGGTATTAATGAAATAATTTAATTTGTAGTTGTTAACTAACAGTGAACAGCTCAAATATACTATTCCAAAATTTCTGGTAGTATGTCTGTTTGTGGGGGTTAGTTATTAGACGTTTTTGTGAAGTAATGTATTTAACAGCCAAGTCCCTAAAGCCTTTCCAGGACATCTTAGAGTGTTCTATCCAATGTTTGGTAATGTAGAATTTGACTAATAGACAAAGCGTAATTAAGATATGCAATTTCAATTTAGACATTTTAAGGCTGGTAATATGTAACAATGCCATTTCCCAGGAAAGGGTTGATTTATGGTATCCCATCTTGTCAAATCTCACTTTGACAGAACACCAGATACTGTGGGAATATTTACAAAACCATAGAATGTGAATGATGTCTGCGTGGGGATAGAAACAGCAGGGACAAGAAGTGGCCACATATGGGTTAAATTTGTTCAAGTGCACTGGAGTGAAGTATAAGTTGTTGGTAACCATAAATTGTGTATAGGTAAGCTTTTCTGAATGGGGAAAAGAGAAGTGAGGATTTAATAGCTGTTAGTTTCAGATCTACTAATATGTTTGTCCCTTGATGGTCCCAATATTCTGCTAATACAATTTTTTTCTTGACATAGAATTGAGATTATAAGGTTATAAGATGAGGATAGTAAGGAGGAAGTAAGGATAGCTATGAAGAGGATGAAGAACGGAAAGGCTGTTGGTCCCGATGACATACCTGTGGAAGCATGGAGGTGTTTAGGTGAAATGGCAGTGGAGTTTTTAACTAGATTGTTTAATGAAATCTTGGAAAGTGAGAGGATGCCTGAGAAATGGAGAAAAAGTGTTTTGGTACCAATTTTTAACAATAAGGGTGATGTGCAGAGCTGTAGTAACTACAGAGGGATTAAACTGATCAGTCACAGCATGAAGTTATGGGAAAGAGTAGTGGAAGCTAGGTTAAAAAGGAAGGTGATGATTAATGATCAGCAGTATGGTTTCATGCCAGGAAAAAGCACTACAGATGTGATGTTTGCTCTGAGAGTGTTGATGGAGAAGTGCAGAGAAGGTCGGAAGGAGTTGCATTGTGTCTTTGTGGATTTAGACAGAGCATATGACAGGGTGACTAAAGAGGAGTTGTGGTATTGTATGAGAAAGTTGGGAGTGTCAGAGAAATATGTAAGAGTTGTACAGGATATGTACAAGGGTAGTGTGACAGAGGTGAGGTCTGCGGTGGGAGTGACAGATGCGTTTAAGGTGGAGGTGGGATTACATCAAAGATCAGCTCTGAGCCCTTTCTTATTTGCAATGGTGATGGACAGTGTCAAATGAAAAATAACTTCAAAATGATCAACACGTGGCAGGTTCAGGTTAAGGCACCTTAATCTTGCAGCAAGGAGACAAAAACGTGCTAATACAGAGTTTGTCTAACTAAAATCAGGAAGTGAAGCCATTCTTATACATTTCTTACAAGACATTGCCTACTAAGCTGACATAACAAATCACAAGTTCTTTCAATATTATTTCATAGCAGCTGTTTGTCCATGATTTTCTGCTGGCATATCAAGTTTACAAAAAAAAAAACGTCCTAAGAAAAACAACATGGCCTTGATGACCACCAGTCAGATATGACTTCTCACTATGCAATGTTACCATTCAAGGTACTATGGCTAATTTGAGCACAAAGCAAGTACAGATTATAGCTCATTTCTTTAAGCAGTCTTTTGTTTGGTGTATCTTTTCTTTTCCGCAGCTGTGCATGTTCTCATAACACGAACAGAGCTGATTGTTCATATTCAATCATGTTATAAAAAACAGTATTGTTCTATTCATTCACTCTTCATTCATTTTCCTGACCTAGCAGATAATCACCTGCTTCTCAGTAAATTTCCAAAAGGCATAAACATGAAATTTGCTGTGGTTGCAAATACTAGGTCAGAGAGCATCTTGCAATTTCAGAAAGCATACTGCAGTTTGAAAAAGCATCTTATAATTTCATACAGAATTAAGCTGTACATAAAATAGAATGAAATGTGTTAACCCTTTTAGCTTCTAATAAGCACTAAACATATACATTAGTACATATTTTTCTAACATTTCCCCCCGTTAATACTTTTTATTCTATTTTCAAAAGCATAAACAGTTGCTTCTTCTCCTAACCTCTTTCTGTTCAGAATTTGCAGTTAAGAGAGTCATTCAGTTTAAACTTATGAAAGTTTTTCACTTTTCAACAGTTCTTCAGTTTCAGTACTTTGATATAAAGTCTCAGAAACTGACATGTCTATAAAATATTTGATCAATCTTTTCATGCAGGGAATACCACAACAAACAAACACTCCTAATAGGAGTAATCCGACACAAATGGCAATCAGGATGTTCATTAGGATGCTACCCACCCCCCCCAAACAAATTCTGGAAAAATTGGGTTTGGGCCTGATTTGGTCATGGCCGACACTTGCTGAATCACCTCAAGATGGTCGTTTATCTCATGCTGGTTGTCAGGAATATACAAACAGCACTCCTCTTTTATTAAAGCACACATACCACCTTTCGCCGCTAGGATGAAGTCAAGAGCCATGTGGTTTTGAAGCACCACAGTTCTCATAGCATTAAGTTCATCAGCCATTAATTCGAGAGCAGAAAAAGTTGCATTACTCATTACTTTGAGATGTTTGGACAGTTTTCTCAGCTCCCAAATTGATTTCACTGCTCCATATGCAGGGGCTATACCTGCCCACGATATAATAGTGTCACTCAAGTCCATGTGTGTCAGTTTATCTTTGTTTTTCACGGAATTATGGTTTCTCCAGCCTGCTTCTATTCGTCCCACTGGATTTTCAGGCCTTTTGATTGGATTTTCTGTTTTCTTGTTGACCTCTCTGACATTTCAAATTCTTCCCTGAGGCAAGACTGCAGTGTGTCGTATGGCCGGAACCAGGTAACCCAAAAAACAACTGCCAGACCAGTTCTCAGGTAACCATTTGTATGCCTTTTTCCCACAAACAAAATAACAATTTTTTACTTTAGTATTAATATACAATTGCCCTGCATGAAACATTTTCTTATCAATAATAGATAGTTTAAAAAGAACAGGATTACGCTGTATCTCGTCAATAGTTTTATGTATCGACTCAAGATATGAGTCATATTTTGCATCACAGATATAACCTGCATTATTGGCTTTGGTATAACATTTGTAAGGAACAGTCACATTACAATTACTCCAACCTACCTGAACAGTATCACTTTTGTAAAAGCATACAATTCCCTTTTGTGTAACAGGCAGGTACAATGCTATTTTGTCTTGTGACTTCACAGTTGTAGCATCAAAAATCAAATTTTCCCAGGTCTCATTGACCCCTAGGGGGACAGCAGTCATTAATAACCCCCCATATGCTGTTGATATAGCTGTGCAGATCCAGCAATTTGAAACATTAAAAGTTTCAGTATACACATATTTAATTGCTTGGTAAGTGTTAAAGTTCAGATGCCAGTCTATGAGTGATTCATGTTTATTCAGTTCAGCTCGTGTGGCTGGAAAAAGGAAAGGCCACAACAAAAAGATTAATGCTATCAGTATGGCCAACAGAATGATCATGCAATACTTCTGAGGTTGTTCAGCATTTCTATTTGTTCCATATCTGGTCATTTTGTTCTTGTGTAACATTAACAAGTTTTTTGTCCAGTTCAAAGTTTTTAACCAATTTACAGTGTGTCAGATGAATCCAGGACGCCCGCTCTGCGATCTTGACTGCAGTGGGTGTTGACAGTAGCACTTAGTATGGCCCTTCCCACTTTGGTATGGTCCAATTCTTCTTCTTGATAACTTTCACCCAGACCCACGTGCCTGGGACTACTGCTGCTTCCGATGGTCTGGTGTGTTCTTTATCTGAAACAAAATTTAACAGCAAAAGTTGTTTATTACTTAAAAGTCGTCTCATATAATCTGCAAGTGAACTGTCAGCCTCCTGGTCTGCAGGCATGAGAGGTTTCCACTGAGGTATATAATATGCCCTCCCAAACAGTATTTCAAAAGGAGTTAACCCCTTTGCATTTGGAACAGTTCTCATGCTCAACAGTGCCAGAGGCAGGCAGTGCACCCAGTTCTTAAGCGTCTCATTAATCAATTTCCTAAGTTTGTTTTTCAAAACCCCATTATGCCTCTCTACTAATCCTGCGGATTGGGGCTGGTATGCACAGTGGTTCTTTAAGGAAATTCCGAAATATTGGCTCAACTGTTGTATAGTTTGATTTACAAAGTGTGTGCCATTGTCACTGTAGATCTTTTCCGGTATGCCAAATCAAGGAATAATGTCTTTAACAAGGACTTTTGCAACAGTAGCTGCATCTGGATTTTTGGTCATAAAAGCTTCCACCCATTTGGAAAACATATCTATAATGACAAGACAATATTTCTTATTTTCACATTTGTTTAGTTCTATGAAATCCATACAGATAGTATGGAACAGGTACGGTGGTGTTGGGAAACTCCCTTGCTTAGGCTTCAATGCCCCTTGTGCATGATGCTTGTTACAAACATGGCATGCTGCACAAAAATTTTTTGTGTAGTTTGTAAATCTATATGCAGTGAACACTTGGTTCACTAACTGTACCATCCCCCCTGTTGAGACATGGCACTGCCCATGGCTCAACAAAGCTGCATATCTAAAGTTAGACGGCAAAATTGTTTTTCCTTCTTTGGAGATGTACAGCCCTTTCTCAAGAATTGCTCCTCGTTTTATCCATTTCTGTTTTTCTACATTTGTAGTAAGTGTCTGCATTGTTTTCAACATTTCTAAATCTAAAATCTCAGAAGGTTGTAATTCCTCACTCAAAAGAAATACTTCTGAAGCTGAAGCTGCCTGTTTTGCAGCTGTATCAGCTCTTGCATTACCTTTTGAAATCTTATCCTGTTGCTTGGCATGAGCTACACATTTACAAATAGCTACTTTCTGAGGTAACTGAATAGATTCTAACAAATCTAAAATAAAGTGCACATGATTAATCGGTTTACCAGTAGATGTTATCATTCCTCTATTTTTCCACTGTTGTGCAAAAACATGTACAGTAGAAAAAGCATACTGGCTGTCAGTAAAAATGTTCACACATTTACCCTTTGCTAAGGTACAAGCCCTTTTCAAGGCAATCAATTCTGCTGCTTGTGCAGATAAGTTGTGTGGTAAAGACTTCGCTTCTAAAATCTCAGTATCAGAACCTACTGCATATCCTACTAGATTCTGCCCTGTAGGACCCCTTCTGCATGAGGCGTCCACGTAATATGCCACCTCTGCATCATCCAAGGGAACATCCGTTAGATCTTTTCTAGGCAGTGTCTTTTGCTCAATCTCCTGCAGGCAGCTATGTGGTGTGCCATCCACAGGGGTCGGGAACAAGGTAGACGGATTTAAAGTTGTACATCGTTCAATTGTCATATGAGGTTGGCTCAAGAGTATAGACATACAGGAAAAATGTCTAGGAGGAGAAAGATATGCTACTTTTTCTTGCAGTAAAATAATTGCAACTGCATGAGGCACTCTTAATGTGAGAGGGTGGAACAACACTACTGAGGCTGAAGCCTGTACTGCCATTGCAGTTGCAACTACTGCTTGTACACAGTGGGGCAGAGATCGCGCCACTAGGTCCAGCTGTGATGAATAATAAGCTATGGGGCGTTGCTTATCCCCATGTTGCTGTGTTAACACTGATGTCATGTAACCTTGTTTACAATCTACAGTTTCGAAAAACGTTTATGATAGTTTGGTAATTCTAAGACTAATGAGGATGCTATCAGTTGTTTCAGTTTGCAGAAAGCTGATTCTGCTTCTGGTGTCCATTGTAATAAATCTTGTGCTGCCATAGGCTTCTTGTATATCAAGTTGGTCAGTGGAGCAGACTCCAAGGCATAGTTTGGAATCCAACTCCGACAGAAATTAGTTGTGCCCAGGAAGGACATCATTTCCTTCTTGGTAGTCGGTTTGGGTGCTTGTAAAATTGCTATTTTCCTATCTTCATCTAATGTTCTGCCTTCTTTGGATATTACATATCCCAGGTATTTAACCTGCTTTCTCCAAAGCTGCAATTTATTTTTGTTTACTTTATGTCCTTGAGTGGCTAGAAATTGTAGTAATGCTATGGTATCTTCTCTGCATTCTTGCTGGGTGGGGGCTGCCAGCAGGATGTCGTCTACATAAAGTAAAATTTGGCTGCCTCTTGGTGGGCTAAATCCCGCCAAGTTGCTTGCCATCTCTTGTGCAAATATTGTTGGGCTTTCACAATACCCCTGTGGTAGTCGCGTGTATGTATACCTTTTCCCCTGAAATGTGAATGCAAACCAATGTTGGCTGTCAGGGTGTATCGGTATCGAAAAGAATGCATTGCTAATATCTACCACAGAAAAATACTTCCGTTGAGGCTTTAAATCATTCAATGTGGATCTGGCACCGTAGGTGCTCTAGGTATTACTGCACTGTTTACAGCTTGTAAATCTTGGACCATACGCCATTCTCTGTTTGCTTTCTTGACAGGAAATAAGAGTGTGTTACATGGTGAATCAGGAGATTCTACCAGTACTCCTTCCTTAAGTAAAGCCACTATTATAGGTTTGATTCCTACTTCTGCATCCTTTCTTAAGGGATACTGTCTCTTTTGAGGTCTAGATGCTGATTTTGGCATAATAGTGACTGGTCCTGCTGTACGAATTAGTCCTACATCTGATTTTACTGTTGACCAGAGAGTTTCTGGTATGCTCCGTAAAGCTTTTTCTTCCTCTTTTAGTAAGAGTGCTAATCAGCTGTCCTCACTAGACTGCAAGTGTACAGCTGGGTGTGTCTGCGTTATCCAATTTAACTTCTGCTTCTGTACTCCCTGTTCTGACAATTCTAACTCAGTTTGTTTTTCCCACTTTGTGACTTTTTCTCCAAGATCTGCCCATTTCACATTCTTGTCCTTAGTTAAACTAACATGTGGTAATCGATTAAATTTATAGAGTGCAAAGAATTCCTGGGGCAATGAACAGCTAATTACACTGTTCTTTTCTGTGTCGCAGTACAGATTACGTAATACTAATCTGTTTGCATGGTTTTTAAACAGTTCTTGCTCATATTCCTTGTCAGGTCCTGGTGTGCTACAATAATACAGAGTACAGTGCAACAAATGCTGTTTATCAGTGTCAAGGGAGGGGGACTTACTGATGGCTACATTCATCAGTGCTTTGGTTACTGCCCCTGGACCAGTCGCGACTAAGTCCTGGCTGTACCAATAAAATGTTTCACCCTCCGTTCGCACCACAAAAGTATCCATTTGTCGCTTTGCTTCCATACCCTGCATAGTCGGTACTACTGCTATGCCAAATATCTGCATAAGATCTCTGCCCAAAAGGTTTACTGGGCATTTTGCAGAAACAACAATTTTGCTTTTCTGGGTCATCCTTGAAACAGGGTCAGTTATTGCTATGTTATGGGAGAGTGGCTCCCGATACAGCTGTCCATTAGCTGCTTTCACTAATATGTAATCAAGGGATTCTGAATTTTCTGGTAGTTTGGAAGGATGTATCAGGGTTCGTGAAGCCCCTGAGTCACACAGGAATTTAACTTCCCTCCCCTTTACCAGAAGTGTAACTTCCGGTTTTGTGTCTGCTAAATAGAGCTCTAGGCTTAATAATGCTAAGTCCAAAATTTCACTTTCTTCACCATCGGTGATTTCTTGTACTTCCTCTATATCTTCTATCACATCCTCTATTCCCTCTATCACATTTGCATTTGTCTTTTCTTGGTTATTCCCTTCTAGTTATTCTTGACTATCATATAGTTAGTCCTTACCCTCCTTATCTTCCATAGCTACCTTCTTGTTTTGCTTGCAATCCCTTGCTAAATATCCTTTCTTTCCGTGCTTAAAACATTCACCCCTTTTCTTTCTCTCTTCAAACTTTTCTGATCGTTTATCAGATTGTTTGTTTCCCTGGGCATTTTTCTTGCCCTTTTTCCCTGATTGTACTACAAAAACTTCTGCTCCGTCTTCTACAGCAAATACTTGGGTTTTCTTTTTCTTTTTGTTATTAAAATGCCTTTCGGCATATCTTGCATATTCAAGTAATGACTGCAATCTACTTGTACGGTGATCTACCATGTGCTTTGTAATAAAGCTGATAATGGGTGCAATACTGCCTTTCAAAAATGCATTCTTTAGCTGCTGCTCATATGGGGAATCATGTCTTCAGGTACCTGCATTCCACAATGGTTATTAAAACACTCTAATAATCTAGCATAATATCTGTCAACAGTTTCACCTTCCTGTTGAATGCATTGATTAATGCAAGTCCAGTCTGCCCTAGGCTTCCACTTCTCAGAGATTCGGTCTGTTAGACCTTTCACTCTGTTATCCAGTTCTGCATTGCTATGTGGGAGTGGCTTGTGTTCCGCGTCACGGGGATTCCAGTTGCCACTGATCATGTGCCAATCTGGACCTACGATTTATCTAACTACTTTTTCTACTTCTTCTCCATTTAAATGATAACTTAACCTCATGCCCTGTAAGTGTGTTGGGAGGGTGGTCTAATGGTTAAGGTGTTTGCCTTACAAACACAAGGTGCAGGGTTTGAGTCTCACAAGGGATAATTGGCTAGGCTTAAAATGGCTTGCAAGGGCAGTTTGCTTAGTAATAAGCTATGAAACTATGAACCTAAGAATTTTCTAAAATTAACTTTTGGATGGAGAATTCCCTCTGTGGCTTTCCGGATATCTTCTGGTGTCCACAGTCTATAGACTAGGAGAGATGGGTCCTGTCCTGCATGTCCTGCCTGAGGATTTGGTACTTCTATGAGTGGACATATCTCTTCTTCACTCATAGCTCGTGAATTTTTGTTTATTTGATATAACTCTGTATCTCCTCTTAAGTTACGTGTTCGAGACCTAGTCTCGATGAGATCTCTGACGTATGGTTTTGGCTTTGCAGTGACAGCCGGATATAGCGGAGGTGGATCAGCTTGTCCACTCGCTTCATATTCTGTTGCGGGAAGTGAAGGGGGCGGAGGGGCTGATGCTGTTACTAAATTATTGTCTTTTCTATCTAGAAACATAGCTTTTGAATTATTACTTTTTTATTTTCTACGGTTTGATTCCTCAATCCATCTGTGTGCCTGAGGAATGCCCAATTGACGTTGCTTTTTTACCTGACTTTTTGCGTCAGTTTTAAGCTGTTTGACAAGTTTTATAAGCGAGGATTTTTCTAATTTGCCATTAAATTCATATTTATTAACCCATTTTGTATAGTATCTAACATTGTCGGCACGCTGTAATTGCATATATTTTGCATCTTCGGTTAGCAGTGGGTCTTGTGAACTTTTTGTGCACTTATTACCCATATTGTTCTGACTATTGAAAATGTTACATAACCCTTCTTATTTTTACGTAGTACCACGATTTTCTATTTCACAGTTTATCTAGAATAACTGTCTTACCTATTCTGTTTCCCTGATCTATGACAAGACTGCAGTCTTTCTGTCCCTGACTTGTACAAAACAAATCTCCTGAGAGATGATTCAAATCAAGTCCCTGATCCAAAACAGAAAAAAGGTAAATCTCACCTTACCTGAGCCTCCGTGATTGACCATCTCTGGTTCATTCGCTAACTCGTCCTCCAGTCGCAGATCAGAAAAGTGGCTGGCATCTTTTGAACGACAATTCAGTTGGAGGTCTTTCAAAGCAGAAGACCCGATGTGGTCTCTTCCCCGTACGGTTTCATGCCACCTGGCCCATCTGACCTGAGGTGAAGTGAGAGTTTCTGGTCCAAAGGACCAATCTGTCAAAGGAAAAATAACTTCAAAATGATCAACACATGGCAGGTTCAGGTTAAGGCACTTTAATCTTGCAGCAAGGAGACAAAAACGTGCTAATACAGAGTTTGTCTAACTAAAATCAGGAAGTGAAGCCATTCTTATACATTTCTTACAAGACATTGCCTACTAAGCTGACGTAACAAATCACAAGTTCTTTCAATATTATTTCATAGCAGCTGTTTGTCCATGATTTTCTGCTGGCATATCAAGTTTACAAAAAAAACTTCCTAAGAAAAACAACGTGGCCTTGATGACCACCAGTCAGATATGACTTCTCACTATGCAATGTTACCATTCAAGGTACTATGGCTAATTTGAGCACAAAGCAAGTACAGATTATAGTTCATTTCTTTAAGCAGTCTTTGTTTGGTGTATCTTTTCTTTTCCGCAGCTCTGCATGTTCTCATAACACGAACAGAGCTGATTGTTCATATCCAGTCATGTTATAGAAAACAGTATTGCTCTGTTCATTCACTATTCATTTTTCTGACCTAGCAGATAATCACCTGCTTCTCAGTAAATTTCCAAAAGACATAAACATGAATTTTGCTGTGCTAGCAAATACTAGGTCAGAGAACATCTTGCAATTTCAGAAAGCACACTCCAGTTTGAAAAAGCATCTTATAATTTCATACAGAATTAAGCTGTACATTAAATAGAATGAAATGTGTTAACCCTTTTAGCTTCTAATAAGCACTAAACATATACATTAGTACATATTTTTCTAAAAGACAGGTTGACAGACGAGATCAGACAGGAGTCCCCATGGACTATGATGTTTGCAGATGACATTGTGATCTGTAGTGAGAGTAGGGAACAGGTGGAGGAGACCCTGGAGAGGTGGAGATATGCTCTAGAGAGAAGAGGAATGAAGGTCAGCAGGACTAAGACAGACTATATGTGTGTGAATGAGAGGGAAGATAGAGGAATGGTGAGGATGCAGGGAGTAGAGGTGGCGAAGGTGAATGAGTTTAAGTACTTGGGATCAACAGTTCAGAGTAATGGTGAATGTGGGAGAGAGGTGAAGAAGAGAGCACAGGCAGGATGGAGTGGGTGGAGAAGAGTGTCAGGAGTGATTTGTGACAGACGAGTACCAGTAAGAGTGAAAGGGAAGGTCTACAAGAGGGTAGTGAGACCAGCTATGTTATATGGGTTGGAGACAGTGGCATTGACAAAAAGGCAGGAGTCAGAGCTTGACGTGGCAGAGTTGAAGATGTTAAGATTTGCACTGGGTGTGACGAGGATGGACAGGATTAGGAATAAGTATATTAGAGGGTCAGCCCAGGTTGGAAGGTTTGGAAACAAAGCCAGAGAGGCAAGATTACGTTGGTTTGGACATGTGCTGAGGAAGGATGCAGATTATATTGGGAAAAAGATGCTAAGGATGAAGCTGCCAGGTAACAAGAAAAGAGGAAGGCCTAAGATAAGGTTTATGGATGTGGTGAGAGAGGACATGCAGGTGGTTGGTGTGACAGAGCAAGATGCAGAGGACAGGAAGAAATGGAAACAGTTGATCTGCTGTGGCGACCCCTAATGGGAGCAGCTGAAAGAAGAAGAAGAAGTATACTTTTCTTACTGGCTAAGCTTTACAACAGCATGGCCACCGAGTTACAGTCAGAGTCACTAGAAGAATGATCATGAAGTAGAGATACTATAATTTCCCTTATCTGCCTCAACATTATAATGTATTTTTTTGGTAAGTTTAAGAGAGTTCGAAGATCTGTTAATGATGAGTGACTATGCTTATGGATATCCCATAGTGTATACTCCTTTATTAGAGGGTAGTCTGACAAATTTATCATATTGTTGGTCAGTTTGAGATTCAAATTAAGGTGGATGGGCTGGAAAAGGGGAACTGCGAATTCTAGATTTAGGGATTTAAATAACTATTGGAAGGTTTTGATTATAACCTTCAAGGTAAGGTGTAGTTTCAGGTTTTTAAGGGTTGATGGACCTAAAAACAGGAGAGCTTTAGGGTTGAATTTACTATTCAGGGCATGGTTATGCCACATTTTCACCCAAAGGGGAGACCAGGATACAGAGTTTGGATGATGGTTGGCAATTATAACTATTCTATTTGCATGTATAATTCTAAAATATAGTTGTAAATCAGGCATAGCAAGACCTCCCTTAGTTTTTGGAAGGATAAGTCTTTGATAAGATACTCTTACTGATTTGGGGTGCCTTATGAATTTCGCAAAAGCTTTATGTATTCTAATGAAGAAGGCATTGGAAGTGGAGGAAAGAGATGCTTGAAGATGACAGAGAAGCTTTGGGAGGATATTAATTTTTATAACAGAAGTTTTAGCTAACATGGGGAGCTTCATCTGTTGCCATCTAGACATATCTTGTGAAATATTCGACCATATTTTTGATAAACTTGAATGTAAAACAGAAGAGGAAGAGTGATCCTAGGAGTCTCCTAAATAATTGAAGGAGTATACTATGTGGAAAGGTGAATCTGAGAAGAAATTTTGTCTATGTACTAAGGGATTTATCAGAAAAATGTAGGATTTGTTTTGGTTAATTTGGTGATCTGAGATATAAGCAAAGGTGTTTAACGAAGTGATGATTTTCTTAGTGTCCAACCTGGGGTGCTCAAAATATAGGTTCAAGTCATCTGCAAAGGCAGTCAAGCTGGTGTTGGTATTGAAAATTCTGGGGATTGAGTGGTACATCTTTTGTAATATGGATAGGAAGAAAGGTTCTTAATATAAGTTAAAAAGAATAGGGGACAAAGGACATCCTTGTCTTTTGCTGTTTGAAATATTTATCGGTTGTGAGTATTGTTTGTTTATATAAAGGCGCATGCAAGAGTTATTATATAACATTTTGATGATGTTGATGAATTCGGGGGGAGTGTCGAAATAGAATAACACTATGAGCAGAAAATTCCAGTTAACCCTATCAAATGCTTTGCATGCACCTAATATCATTGCGTACCTTGGGTTTCTATCCTTTTTTGTAAGGTTAATCATGGTTTCCACTGTTAAAGTATTATCCCAGGTGTGTCTGCTGGACATGAAGCCTGCTTGTTCTACAGAGATTAGGGAATGAATAACTTTTTTAAGCCTTTCAGCAAGTATGGCAGATAAAATTTGTATGTCAACATTCATGAGGGAGATTGGCCTGTAGTTATTAAGATTTTATTTATCAAGACTATTTTTGGGGATTAGCATGGTCCTTGAATGGTTAATATAATGGTCTGTAATGCCATTACTTGATATGCAATTATAGAGCTTAAGTAGGATGGGAGCTAAGATGTCTTTAAATGATTTATAGAAGTCTGGGGAGTAGCCGTCTGGTCCTGGAGCTTTCCCTAGTTTAAGGTTGTCAATGGCCTTTGCAATTTCTTGGATAGTCAGCAGAGAAGAAAGGGTAACTTTCTGGTTTTCGTTTAGTTTTGGAAAAGTGAGGTTGTTAAGATAACTTACCATCTCTTGACAAGGGGGTTGAAGCTTGTTGCTAGCATAAATATCAGAATACACTTGTTGGAACAAATGGATAATTTGAGTATCTGATTTATAGAATGTATCCTGATGGTGAATAAGGGCAATTCTGGGAGATTTAAGCTTGTTTTTGATTAATCTGGCTAGTGCTTTAGATGGGGATTGAATCCACTCAGAATATTTAGTTATAAATCTTGATTCTTGAAAGGAGTAATTGGATTGGTGTAGTTCAAACAACTCTTTGTGTTTATTTATCATTTCATTTTCCATAGTTACAGTGTAATTTCCTTGAAGCTTAACATCTAGATTGTTAATCTCGGACATTAGGCAGTTCTCCTTCTCTTTTCTCTTTTTTTTGAGATAAGTGGATTTTTGGATGAATATACCCCTGAGAACAGATTTACATGCTGCCCAACGAACGTTATATGGGATATCCAGGTCATGGGAGCCAGAATTGAGTTCATTTAGAGTATTGGTGATCTCCTCAATAACTGTTGGGTCTTGCAAGACATTGCTGTTAAGAGACCAGTTAAAACCTCTATTAATTAGGGATTGGTTAGGTGTAAAATTAATTCTTAAAGCAATTGTAGAATGATCTGAAAAGAATCTTGGCTCAGTTGAGAATTTTATTTGCCAATTTGTAAGTATATTAGACATTAAAAAGAAGTCTATGCGAGACCAAGAATTATGGCATTTAGAAAAGTATGTATAAATGTTGTTGTTCCTGGCATGACTATCAAAGGAAATGGGGATGACTAACTCAGAGTCAGAGATTAACTCTGTTAGAGCTAGGGATGCTTATGAGTTATATGTTTTGAATTTATTTGAGCAGTCCATTTTAGGGTCAATTACTGAATTCCAATTCTCCCCTAGAATGTAAAGATGGTCGGGGAAATTAAGCAACGTACTATATATTTCTAAAATAAATCCTTGCTGTCCTGAGCATGGTCCATATAGGTTCAGGAATAAAACTGGATTATCATGAAGTGGGGATAGGCACGTGATATAGCACCATCTGCCCTCCTGGTCAGCACCTTTGTCAATAATAGATGGTTTAAATGAATTTTTAACAATAATTGCTACCCCCTTGGAGTTACAACTGGTTCCCGAAGAGATAATGTCCCTTATCCATTTCCTGTTCTTCTCCTTTACCCAATCCTCATCAATCATATGTGATTCTTGGATATAGCAGATATCTGATTCTGATTTAAATAATAAGTGGATTAGTAGATTTCTTTTATTTTTATCCTGGAGCCCTCTGACATTCCAGGATATTATGTTCCAGGCATTATCTATACTTGATATGATATAAGGTTAAATTGGGTTTATATGGTGACCAGAAGGGAGTGGACTAATAAATGGCTCGGCCTTGACCCTAAAACTAGACAAGTGTGTGATAACTAATAAGAATACAACACAAGACTCTCTCAAAACTACCCAAGTGCCTACCCACTTATCCCCTACATTTGAGAGAGAAGTACAAAGAAAGTGACTAAGGATATATGACTCTAAAATAATAATGAAGTTGGCAAGTTTACAAAAGCAATAACTATTTACAAAATATATGCATCATATGTCCAATTCCAAAAAATGTCATCTGAAACCCTTCGTATCTAATCCATCTATCTCAAATGAGAATTAACCAGCTATAGAAAGCAAAATAGTGCTTAGGGTACCAGGCCATATATAATATAGACATTTACGCAAAGGAACCGACTGGGCAACTTCCAGCACAAGTCTTGAAATAGTGATCCAAGCAGAAAATAATTAATAGATTTAACAGAACAAAACAATCCTAAGACTAAGCAATTACAATTATATACAATTGACTTTCCTTCCCTTATAAAATGTTATATACTGATTGGTCCAGTAAAACTGACTAGAAATGATCTAGAATATAGTTTTGAGAGAGCAAAAGGGTATACATAACAATGACAGCTTCTTGCTCCAGCCAAGACATTTTAACACATATTGGTTCATAGGTTCATAGGTTCATTGGTAGGTACTAGGCTATTGGCCCTAGGGCCTATATAAGGCTAGCCAAAAGGTACCCTGGCTTTCGTCACCCAAGAAAATTATTTTCTTGTGCCACTGTTGAGCAGAGCCACAGAAGTGATCCCTGGGGTGAATTTCCTATCTCCCATCCAATCATCAAGATTTTTCTTGAAGAGTGCTAATGAGGAGCTTTGTTTGATATAGATAGGTAGTTTGTTCCAGAGTATGGGAAGTCTCTGGGACAGGAATCTATCCCTCCAGCATGTTCTGTTTATTGTGGGGACAAGGTTTAGGTCCCTAGAGCATGTAGCTCATAGGGATTGGGATTTCTTTAAGTGGAGCATGTCTAAAAGCTCTGGGTTTGACATAGCTTTGTGTGTTAGGCAGAGATCACCTCTGAGTAGGCGATATGCAACGGAGTAAAGCTGGAGTTTTTTGAGATGGTCTCCGTAGGGCATCTGTTTGAGGCCGGTAATCCTCTTTGTGAGGTATTTCTATGGCCTTTCCAGTTGTTGTAGATATCTTGTTTGTAATTTATAATGGGTCTAATGAGTGATGAGTAGAGGGAAACAATGACCTCTTTTTTCCTGGATGAGAAACCTTTTGTAATGAGGCGTGCCACGTAGACGGATTTCCTGACTACAGTGGCGATGTGATTATCAAAGGAGAGACTACTGTCCACCTGTGTCCCAAGGTCTCTTATCACACTTTCAGTGTTAAGTAGACTACCGCCTACATGGTAGTTCATGGGTACAGAGTTTTTACCAAAAGGGATGACAATGCACTTTTTGGCATTGAGCTTGAGGCCATAGCTTTGACACCAGGCATCTGTCTCAGTGAGGCCCTTTTGTAGGATGTCCACATCTTTTGGAGTTTTGATTATGGCTCCTAGTTTGCAGTCATCTGCAAACTTCACTAGCCAAAGACCTTCTGTGATAGCCTGTACTTCAGAAAAGCAGATACCAAACAGGAGAGGACCCAGGACTGAACTCTGTGGTACTCCACTTGTCACTGGTCTGAAGTTGGATTTGGAGTCTGCTACTTTCACAGTGTGGGTTCTGTCAGTGAGCCAGTTGGCAACCCATCTTGTGAAATAGGGATTTATACCTAGTTTAGTGAATTTATCTATAATTCCAGAGTGGGGGATGGTGTCAAAAGCCTTGGCGAGATCTAGATCAGCTGTGTGAACCACCTTACCCTCATCTATGGCTTTGGTGACTGCTTTAAATAAGTCTATCAGGTTTAGGAGACATGATCTGCCTTTTACAAACCAGAACTGGGTGGGCTCCTGAGTTTGGAGACTACCAATGTCATTGTTTATAAGTTCCATGATGATACATTCCATAGCTTTGCAGACCAGGCTCGTTAGGCTAATGGAGCAGTAGTTTCCAGGGTCTGTGGTGGCTCCCCCTTTGTGGAGTGGGGTAGCCATTGCTGTGCGCCATTCAGTGGGCACATAGCCTCAGGTGAGACTATGACTGTACATGGTACTTAGGTGGGGTGCCAGTTCATTCTGTAGTTCATGTTGAACACAGCCTGGGATTTTGTCAGGTCCCATGGATGCTGTGTTCTTGGCTTTGGATAGTGTATTTTTTACCTTTGCAGCCGTGATTACAGGAACTTTGCATTCTTCTGGTATAGAGATGGGCCCTTTAGGGGATGACAGGGGGGTAAAGTTAGCACTGAACCTATCTGCCAAGATGTTGGCAATATCAGTTGGTTCTGTATATTTAGTGCCATTGTGCTGTAACTCAGAGCAGATCTGAGTGTTGCCATTGAGATTCTTGACATAGCTATAGAATGCTTTGTGGTTGTCTTTAGAGTCAGTGGTGATTTTGTTTTCATAACTAGCTTTGGAGGATTTTATGAGGGATCTCAGATTCTTACTGAGGCTGACCAGGGAGTTTCTCCAATCATGGGATTTTACTCTTTTTTGCAACAGTTTCTTTCTTCTGTTGTAGTGTTTGTTTATGGCAGGGGAACATCAGATTGGCTTCCTTTTTTTGGAGGATAGAATCTTGGTTGTGTTAGGGATTGCACGATCTATACACTCATGTAAGTGCTTATAAAGTGCATTTTTGTAGGATTCACAGTCATACCTATAGTGTCCATCAGCATGGGTGTTGTGAAGTTTGCCACTTCTGTCTTAAGAAGCATGAAGTTGGCTTTGGAGAATTTTTTTACTGTGGTTTCCCTAATGGGGGGTGGGGGAGGGATGTGGATGTCTAGGGTGATTAGCTTGTGGTCGGATCTGACCAACGAGGAATTGACCTCTGGTGTGGAGCACTGGTTGACCATTTTGGTAATAACCAGGTCTAGTATATTGCTGCCCCTGGTGGGGGTGTGGATAAGTTGATCCAAGGCATTGGATTTTATGAATTCCAAAAAACGTTGAGCACAAGAGCTGGTACATGAGTAGTTTTCCCAGTTAATGGTAGGATAGTTGAACTCACCCATTATTAGGGTGTTAGGTTGTACCCTAATATTTTCCAGTGTATCAAGAAATGAGGAGTGGGAATCCTGGGGCATGGTGGGGGATCTGTAGCAAGCTACAATTTGGATTGTGGTCTTGCCCAGAGTTAGTTGCACTTGGGTAATCTCGGATGCATTATGCTGAGCAACTAGCCTGGAGGTGTGGATATCCTTAATGAATATGGACATGCCTCTGCCTTTAGTGTTTTGGTCCAGGTTAGGTGGCCAAAAGGTGTGGTATGAATTATAGCCTGGTAATGCAGGGGTACTCTCTGGAGCCTTGAACCAGGTCTCTGTCACTGCACAGATGTTGATGTTCTCCATTTTACGGAGTGCCTCGAGTGAGTGCATTTTGAGGTTTAGACTTCTAGCATTCAGTAGCAATACCCTCAGATTCTTCTTGCCTGTACCTGTTACGTTGGTGAATTTGTCATTTTAGCCTTGCCTAAAAAAGGCACGATAGGGGTGGCTAGAGCCTTAGCCAGTGTCCAGAATCCCAGGGGCGACAGGTGCAGGCCATCTCTGACAAAGCATCTTGGTTTGTCGATCATGTCATTCCAGGCAGACAGATACTGGATCCCCTTAGAATGACAGCAGAAGCTTAGCCAATTGTTGAAGTCAATCATTTTGTCCTTGTACTGTGGTATCATTCTAGGTGATGGCAGGATGCTACTCAGGGCTAGGGTCATACCTGCCTGGGCTACAAGATTGGACAGCTCCTCCATGTCCCTTTTCATGTAGTCCAGGGAGGTACATCTCAGGTCATTCATACCAACATGGACAATGACAGAGTCATATTTGTAATTGTTGTGGAGTGACCTGAGTGCATGTGTTATGTGGCAGATTCTGGCACCTGACAGGCAGCTGACAGTAACTTTCTCCTTGTTTAGCCTGGCGAGTGGAACATCAGTGTGCCTGACTATAGAGTCACCTATGACTAGAGTGTTGGGTACGTTGTTATGCCTTATGGGCTGTGGTTCAGTGGCACACTGAGTTTGTGGGCTATGTGTCATTTGGGTTGTGTTGGTGGTGGAGGTTGCTTGTGTTTTTGCTTTGGAGGTCCCTGTTGCTTGGGGAGGTTTTTACTGAGAGCCTCCGTGAATGTAGGTGTGTGTTTTGTGTTTCTATGTGTGTGTTTTGGTGGTGTAGGTTTTGAGGGACTATGTGCTGACTGTGGTGTGGTGCAAGTGTTTACCTTCTCCTCGTGACTGTCTAGTCCAGTCTTAGGTGAAGAGAGCTTTGCTTCCAGTTTGGCTATATAAGTGCATCTCTCACAGGTTGTAGTGTTTGGTGGTAGGAGGAGAGGGTTGTCTGTGTACATGAGGCAATTACTGCATTGCCCCAAGATGCCCAGATTAATCATGTAGACAGGAGAAAACACCGGGAGCTGACCCTTAGACAAGCCTGGATAGGTGTTTATTTGTTAAGTACTAGAAACTGTTTTCCTCTAGAGACTGAGGAATGTTGAGTGCTGTAGTAATTTGTAGCTTATTTAGTGCTTACAATAAGTTCTGAACAAGTTCTGAGCTCAAAGAAACAGACTTGAGTGCTGAAACAAAATAACGGGCTAGTTATAAGAAACAAAATTAAGCTAGAAGGCTTCCCTCCAACACAGAAAGGCTTGGGGGCTTAGAAGACCACAAATAGTCCTGGACACAGCAAATCTGTATCCAGACTAGACTACCCACAGAAAAGGCAGGAAACAAGCTTAGACATTTTTTTTTTTTTAAGTGGAAAGAGAGAAAGGAGGAGCATAAACTAAGCTGATTGGCCTTCCTAAATGTTCTCCCTGTATTAGGTAGAATGAGGTAATTACACTAGACTGGGAAAAACTCAAATGAACCAATGAAGTGCTTAGTCTAAGCTGTAGTCCAGGTGACCTCAGTCAGCCAATGATCTTAAACAATTCTCTCTCACTGAAATGCCTGATGGCTTTGGCTAAACCAAGATGTCCCTGAATATGTGCTCAGACACACAGCCTCCACAAACACTAGGCCCAAACACAAGCCTGAATATGGACAATGCTACAAATATCCACACTACTTAGAAACAAACTGCAGAAATGTTTCTCACAGCAGAAAAGCAGCAGTAAGCCTTTAAATGAAAGTTTTAAACAGCTAAAGGAGCCTCTAGAGAAAGCTTTTAACTGTAAACAAGTTATCAGAATCAAACAACCCACCAGATGCTTAATAAAAGTGGACAATTTCCAGTTAATACCTCACACACACTGAAACTAGCTAGAAAAATATACAGTACACAACGTGCTATAAATAATTCGAAAAAATAAGCAAAAAAAAGGATACTTAATCTTATATATTATAGATCCGAATTTGCTCAGTGTACTTCCTTCGATTAGCTCAGTGTGAAAAGTGAGAGGTAAATAAAGGTTTAAACACTTGGAGCACAGCCTTTCCCCATTATTTATGATTCTTAAATTGTAAAGACCCCAACTGGGTTCATAAACTTGTAATTTGTACATTAAACCAAAATGGGCTTTCCCCAATAGCCTAATGCTTACATTGTGACTGTGTATTTAATTGCTGCAACATGTGTCCTTATAACTAACAGGTGTTGATAGGAGCACTCCAGCTCGCATCCAGTCTTACCACAAATACTGATTGCTGTCAGGATGTTCCAGATGAGTAGGAGTTATAACATGAGTCTCACAGCTAAGTAATCCGTGTAGTTATTGGTAAGTGCCAGATTTGAGTAGCATTCCTTTCAGAAAATTGATAAGGAAACTGTCGCACATCCATGGGATTAAAACAGGGGAGAAAGTTCATGTACTGTTTAACAGGGAGAGGGTGATTTGCTCATTTAGAGTGCAACTGGACCCACATAATTAAGTTAGATCTCACCTTCGTAAATGGCAAAATTTGTACCTAAAATATTTCGCTCTTGATAGTGCATCCTTTGTTGATGGACAGTATACTGTCAGGAAAATCTAATATGTTTACATACAGGATTTTGCTTACACGAGTAGGGCAAGCCAGATTGGTAGGAAGATATTGTTATATTTATTTCCTGGCTGAATTGGCGCCTTCCCTTATGAGTTCCCCTGGCTAACCAAAGATGGAGTAATTGTTCCTGGGACTTGAAAATGAATAGTGGATAAAGCACTGAGCTACATTTTCTTTATTTTTAGCAATAGAAGGTGATAATCTATATTAAAAACAGTTGACTGGGATCAGAATGACAAAATACATAGTCCGGTAGTAGAATTATTGTTATAGACCTCGCAATTATGCAACCGGAGCTGATCCAAAACATTTAATGAAAATAGGGTTAGCTTCTTTGGGGGAAGACATTGTCAATTTAATATCTTTATGATAGAAGGACAATGTATTTGGAAACCTCATTTGAAACTTGATTTTGCGTGCAATGAGGTCCGCACAGTATGGAGACAGTTTACGGTGCTTTTCTTTGATTTCTTGAGGGAGATCCTGGGAGATGGAGTTTGTATACATGTTCCAGGTGAAGTGTTTTAACTTTTTGTATGTTGAGAGGATGGCTTTGACATCTTGGAAGTTAAGAAGTTTCCACACAAAATACAAGGTACTGGCGAATCCAGTACCAATCCCAAATATACAACAAAAAAAAAATCCTCCACTGTTGGGTACAATAAAGGCTGTCCTCCGCCAACAAGGATACAAATTGAAATAGAAATCTGAATGAACTGAACAATAGTGGTAATAGTAATCCAAAAGTCTTTTATTACAACACACACAAAACAGATTGAGCGCGCTTTTGTCTCTTACAGTGAGACTTCATCAGAATCTCATGTTAATACCAATATTCTGTTTATATACTCTTAATTAAACAATCATTAGTTAATTATTTACCATAGTAATAAATTGATAAATTAATTAATTAATACCAATTCTGGGTAACCCTTTGTATATGAAATATCTGTTAAAAATTGCTTAAAATGAAATTGCATATAAATATTTTTACACTTCACATAAAAATGCTTCAGACATACACATATACTACAAATTGTAATATCATTAGTTACATACTATTAGTTTAAAAAATACATAAAAATAACCATTTTATAAAAAAAAACATCTGTTATATCTGATATACAAAAAACTTTTTACACATAGAATCTTGAAGGCAGATGAAGGCTTATACATATGATGTAAACAACATTACAGAATACATATTATAAAACCCAAGAAGAATTTTTTGCAGAATGATATTTATATGCAATTTCATTTTAAGCAATTTTTAACAGATATTTCATATACAAAGGGTTACCCAGAACTGGTATTAATTAATTAATTTATCAGTTTATTACTATGGTAAATAATTAACTAATGATTGTTTAATTAAGAGTATATAAACAGAATATTGGTATTAACATGAGATTCTGATGAAGTCTCACGATAAGAGACGAAAGCGCGCTCAATCTGTTTTGTGTGTGTTGTAATAAAAGACTTTTGGATTACTATTACCACTATCATTCAGTTCGTTCAGATTTCTATTTCAATTTGTATCATTGTTGGTGGAGGACAGCCTTTATTGTACCCAACAGTGGAGTATTTTTTTAAAGTTAAGAAGTTTAACATAAATGGACCTTGGTGAATTGGTACTTTGTAACTTTTGGAGGGCTCAATGTGCTCTTTCAATAGTGGATTCTGCTGGAGAGACTCTTGGATGAAGCAGAGTGCTGAAATTTTGTTTTAAAGTGGGAATTAGTTGGCTTTGCTCATACTTTTCTGGTAGACCTCTGACAATAAGGTTGTTTCGCCTGCTCCTTGCTTCCAGGTCTAGAATTTTTAATTGAATATCGCAGAGTGTTTTATCCTTGTTTTTGAGTTCAGCTTTTAATTGTGCAATTTCTAGTTCATTTGCTTTGGATCTCTCTTCAACTAACTGGAATCTGCCAGCAATTTGGTTGATTGTTGTTCCAAAAGTATTCGGTTTATCAGAAAATCCTTGTATAGCAGCTTGTAATGGAAGAAGGGAACTTTTCAGCTCATCCATCTGTATGCTGACATCGGGCTTCTGCCTAGCTAATTCTTTCACTATTTCTTGTTGAGATTTGGATGTTTTCTGTCTTTTAGGGATCATATCTTTTTCTGGGGATGAAATGACTGACAGTTTAGTTTTTGATGTTTGAGTGTCCATCCCTTCTATATCTTTAGGCATTTCCTCACCTCCGCTTAGCCTGAAACTTTCCCTCTTGGTTGCTTGGTTGTTGGCTGTTGCTGGGGTGCTGAAGCCTTTAGTCCTCTATTTTCCACATGTATGCTAGTTTTGGTAACTGCTGAATAGTAAAATTGAGTTTAATTCATAGTTTTAGTGGATTTTAAGATGATTCAAGTAGAAATAGGCTCAGTGCAGGTAATACTTTTCAGCTGAACGCTCTTTTTCTAGGATCTGCTGGTTTATTGCAGTAATTCAGCTCAACAGAGTAGGAGCTAAGTGGAGAGGGTATTGCTCAAACGACCACCATCTTGGAATCTCCAGCAACTTAATAAACTTTAACATAAAGCATATCATGGACTGCTTATTTTAACACTTACTGTTTAACAGATTTTTAAAAATGTTGCATAGTTCATTCAGATCATTCCATATTCAAAAGTGATACTACAGCTCCCATAACGAATGCTGGTATGCTAAAATGGATCATCTCAAAGCCTTGTCTCTCTCTTCTTGGTGTCATACAGGGTACTGAGAAGTGATCTCTGCTTTGAGTATAGAGTCTCAGCAGATCGTATCCTGTCAGACCTACTGCACGTTTGCAAGTACATTGGGGGTATAAACACCCACTTAAGACATATCCATCTCTTTTGTAGCATAAATATTGTAAGTTAGAGGGACAGTCATGTGTCACAGAGACTACCACTTCTTTAGAATCATCTTCCTCGCCACGTAAAGCAAAGTACTTCTCTTATACTAGTTAAGTGCAATATAGATGAATGGATGGATGGATAACAGCAAATTCATCCATGGTTTAGCACACTTGTCCTTCATGGATAGGGGCAACATGTAATCGATCTGCTCTTCTCTGGGTTATTTTCACTTAAAATATAAGAGCTAAAAACTTCACGGGTATGAATGGCTAACTTCTAAAGATCCACCTAAATTAATAGCCTAATACGTACCTATGTTTGAACCTAGGAAGGTAATTCCCAATTGCTTTTCCCCACGGTAGTAGAAGCAGCAGTAGATCAGAGTGATAAAGCCCTCATTAGGGTCCAGCTGACACAGGTTTCTTAGTAGCCCTGGAGACTGGTAGAGCAGCAGGTGAGTGATGAGCATTCCTGTCCTGGGGAGAGGGTGCTTGTTGGTGACACTCCCTAAGGGAGGTGTGGTTCAAAGAGGGGAGTAGTCTTCCGACATAATAATCAACATGGGGGGAGCCAGGAAAAGGGAAAGGGAAAGTGGATAAGGATTATAAAACATTGGACAGAAGCACAGGTGGATGAGCTCCCAGAATGCCCTTAAGATCCACAACCAGCCTAGCAACATCATAGTAAGTCCAGGCAGGTAGGAGGATGGCTGGTAGACCCAGTGTGTACATGGGGCACTGGTGGCTGGGCCAGTAAAAATGAGGTCAGAGGAGACCAAAAAAGAAAAACAGTGGAAGCAGTTTGCTAGACCAGCATAGGATCTAAGTCTTAAACCCTGTCTTAAGGCATTAATAAATATCATACCTGTCAACCTGCCAACACTGAAGATGGATCCCAGCATTTCAAATAGTTACCTTATACAATTCCGCATTCGACTTATGGTAATTGGGACTACCAGAGCTCTACACCCAGTTAAAAAAAAAAAGAATCATCTTGTCACACCAGAATAATTTGTTGTACATATGCAAGGCTTGCCAATATACAAGGCTGAATAATTTGAGAAGTCTGTTGATCTTTGTAGGTCTCTTGGTGAGGAGAAAGATCTACCTCTGTGGAGCCAGCGGAAGCCAGAACCCTTGCAGTATCAAGTTCCACATACAGCAGAGAGGTGCTGCAAGTTTTAAGAGTTGGGGGAAGAGACCCTGAGGCCAATGTCAGAGAATGTCAGTGTAGTGTGAGATATCTCCCTAACTCCTGTGTAGATGTTGACAGTGTCCTGCAGTTAAATAAAATAGACATGTTTCCTTACTTGGCCGCTAATCTTGCATACTTATATCTTGTCCTGGATGTGGACAATGCAGGCATGACACTGTGCTGGTCATTATGACTGAATTCACCAGCCATTTAAGTGTATCTCCTATGCAGAACAACCACAAGGCTGTGCAGTTCTAGCCGCATGTTAGACCTTGAATTGCAGACAGGCTCATCAATATGTCTTAAATGTTCATTAGATTTTCACACTTATTTAAAATAAACCCTTAGACTCTGACTTGATGTTTAGTGTAGAGGGTTCAGGGTCCTTTTTTACTGTGTTAGGAGTACAGAGTTTGAATCTTTTCACCTCTATTTACTTTATTTTTTTTTATTTTCAAGCACTAAAGGTAATATATCAGAGGGGGCCCTGGTGCCTAATGACAGCACAGAGAGCTAATTCTCTGCTAAAGTACTGTCAGTGAGTGCTGAGGGTACAGGTTTGAATTTTTGTAAGTCTCTTTAAGACACAAAATAAAGAGTTATCCTTAGTGCTTAATGTTCCTCTACTCCATGACTTACAGGCTGCAAACTTGTTTGTGGAATATGTTGAAGTGCCTCTAAGGCATGATATCCATCATTGGTTGGAGGTTGGCATAATAGTTAAAGTGTTTACCTCACAAACACAAGGTGTAAGACTTGCTTCTCATATGAGGTAATTGGCTAGACTTAAAATGGCCCACAAGGGCAGTTAGCCTAGGGCTAATTTATCTATCTATCTATCTATCTATCTATCTATCTATCTATCTATCTATCTATCTATCTATCTATCTACCTGATACTGCAAAACGTTGTTCTGTTCACTTTTCAGGGTCTTCAAGTTATCCTTGGTGTCTAGTGTTCTCCCCCAGTGTTGCAGGATATGCTTGTCAGTCTAGGAGAGTGTGGAGGATTAACCCCCCCTAAACACACAAAGATACAGTCACACATTCATGCATATACTGCATGTACAACAAACACGCACACAGGCCCCCTTCATATTCCACTTGTGGACACATTCACCCATACATACACACGCACACCTACTCAACCTCTCTCCTAACTCCTAAATAAGTCCCTACTGCAACCATCCATGCCATGCAGACACATAATCACACACACACACACACACACACACACACACACACACACACACACACACACACACACACACACACACACTCACACTCACACCTGAAACCACTTATCCCTCTGCATATACTCACATATGCAAATGTACACAGACACCCATGCACGGGTCTATGGTCAGCTATCAAATTAATGTTTCCTTGAACAGCTCTTCATCAAACGTTACTCATTAAAATTTACTTTTAATAAACAGGCATATCTTCAAAAGTAAATTCATTGAATGGCCATAGTTGCCCTAGATAAAAGAACCGTGGCCTACTACTTACTTACCAGTATCATAGCTATAACAGAACCTGCCCTTCCCCAATTTAGTGTGACCTTCGAGTTGATATATATAATTAGTTAGGGGGGTGCAGCCCCCCACATATGGAGGTGTGGGGGGCTATAAGTATTTTCCAGTGTTCACCAAATCCTTCTCTTGTGAGGGCTGTGCCCTACCACTCCAACTAATTATATATACCAACTCCGAGGTCACACTAAATTTCAGAAAGGGCAAATTCTGTTATAGCTAAGTTACCGGTAAGTAAGTAGTAGGCCATGGTTCGTTTACATTGGCCAACTATGGCCATTTGATTAATTTATTTTTGAAGATATGCCTGTTCAGTTAAAGTAAAGTTTGATGAATAATGTTCGATGTACAGTCATTTGATGTAATATTAATTCGATGGCTGACCCCACATGCACTTATAAAGACAAAGCCCTCAAGACTACTGTCTGCTAAAGTCACTGATACTTACCTCTAAAGTGATCTAACCCACTGAAAAGTACTGGGTGAATGTGAACTTTCGGCTGTGTTAATTAACATGTTTGCAAACACAGCTGAGCAACTCTCTAAGTAGTTTGGTTGAGTAAATGTCTTACTGGAGGCAATTCTGGGGAAGAGCACATTCCTAATTAGTGAAAAAACAATAAACCAAGCATCCACCACAGCTCATATCATGCAGGACTTTATTGCAGACAAACAGGATAAGTGCTTTCACACAAAACTGTGCTTCATCAGATCCATTAACACAAACAATATAAAAAAACATTTATATAATAAAAACCAAAGACAATTATCCAATTAAAACATCCATTAATTACTGATGTGATCTACGCTTCTTAAGTAGTGGCTTTATAGGAATGACAGCATTAATCTCGGGGGGGCTTATCTGCCTGTAGCCTAGTAATCCACTTAGTCTCTGCCAGCTCCAACCTGTTATTAAAATCCCCCCTTTTCAAATCCATTGGTATCATTTGCAAAACCAAAAATTCAAACACATGGTCGGAATGCAGGGAGATGTGCTTCGCTAGTGCATTAAATAAATTATTACACCTTATAGTCCCCAAATGCTGCAGAATGCATTCTTTGAGCATTCTTAAGGTCTTACCTACATAAAAAAAGTGCAGTGTCTGCATCTGGCTATATAGACTAAGCCTTTCGACTTACAGTCAGCATAAAACTTAGCCCTAAAGTTAAAACCTGATCCAGTGTGCTTAAAATTACTATCCTTACAAATAAAAGCCAAGCTTTACAAGTCCTGCAGGGAAAAGTGCCTAGTCGATCAGAAACTATTAACGGAATAGTAGTTGATTTGTAACAAAGTTGTCTTTTTAAAGAAAAATTGTTCTAAAATGTAAAAGAGGGTTTATTACCAACCATATCCCTAATTCTTTCATCTGATAATAAAATCAGCCAATATTTGTTAACTATACCACAAATGTGGTGGATGTTATTGCCATAGGTCAAAGGCAACCTAAGAGATGTATTCATATTCCTTTCTGATGAATTATTACTGACCTGAGGTTCACTGGTCCTATTAAAATATGGTTTGCCGCTCGTAGTGTGCGTGCATTAAATTCACTTCTGCTAAGTTTCTATCTATCACATTTTTCTTGTATCCCCTATTCAATGTCACCCTCCAAAATAGTTGCAGCATCTTGATTTTCAGAATTCTCAGTATGTAACCTCGACACTCAAAAAAACTGACCTTTGGCAAAGTTCCCAAAAACATGCCTGGGGTGCATACTTATCTGTTGGAGAAGAACAATCTTTCTTCAAGTTTTCCTAAACAGGGAACTATGAATTTGCCCATCAGATTTGTAATTTTAGTGTCCAAAAATTCAATTAAAGTGCATGAGTAATTCAACTCAAATCTAAAGCATTCACTGCTAAGCTCAAGATATTTCACAAAGTCAAGTAGAACATCAACATCTCCCTTCCATAAAATAAAAACATCATCTACAAATCTTTCATAATGTAAAAGGTGTTTTGAATATTCATTGCTGGATAGAACCACCCTACCTTCCCATTCTGCCAACACCAGTTTGGCATAACTGTTAGCGCAGGGGGTCCCCATTGCAATACCCTTCTTCTGCCTGTAGATAGCATCTTTATATAGGTTCATAAGTTCATAGGTAAGTACTAGGCTATCTGCCCAAGGGCATTTATAGAGCCTAGCCAGAATGTGTTGGCTTTCGCCACCCTCTTAGATTAGTTCCCTGTGCCTCTGTCCAGCAGAGCCATTAGTTCCCTGCGCCACTGTCCAGCAGAGCCATTAGTTGCCTGTGCCACTGTCCAGCAGAGCCACTGCAGTGATCCCCGGGGTAAATTTTCTGTTTCCCATCCACCCGTCAAGGTTTCTCTTGAAGAATGTTAGTGAGAGGCTCTGCCTGATGTATATTGGAATCCTGTTCCAAAGCATGGGGAGTCTCTGTGATAGGAATCTATCCCTCCAGCATGTCCTATTTATCGTTGTGGTGAGGTTTATATCTCTAGAGCATGTGGCTCTCCGGGATTTGTTTTTTTTAAGTGGAGCATGTCCATCAATTCTGGGTTGGACATGGCCTTGTTTGTCAGGCAGAGATCACCTCTGAGTAAGCGGTATGCAACTGAGTACAGCTGGAGTTTCTTGAGTTGGGCTGCATAGGGCATCTGCTTGAGGCCAGTAATCCTCTTGGTGAGGTACTTTTGTGGCCTTTCCAGCTGTTGCAGGTGTCTTGTAAGGTACATCCCAAATGGGGCATTGTATTCTATGATGGGTCTAATGAGTGATGAGTAGAGAGGCACAATAACCTCTTTTGTTCTAGATGCAAACCCTTTTGTGATTAGGTGGGCCACATAGAAGGATTTTCTAACCACCTTGGCAATATGATTATCAAAGGAGAGATTACTATCTACTTGTGTCCCCAGATCCCTTATTACATTTTCTGTATTTAGGGGACTACCACCTATGTGGTAGTTTGTGGGTACTTTGTTTTTTCCAAAGGGGATGACTATGCACTTTTTGGCATTTAGCTTGAGGCCATGATTTTGACCCAGGTATCTGTCTCAGTGAGACCCATCTGGAGGGTGTCTGTATCAGCCAGAGAATCAATTATGGCCCCTAGTTTGCAGTCGTCTGTGAACTTGGTCAGCCATAGTCCTCCTATGCTTGCCTGTACCTCTGAGAAGTATATACTGAACAGGAAGGGTCCTAGGACTGAGCCCTGTGGGACGCCACTTGTAACCGGTTTAGATTATATAAAAATACATTGTTAGAAAAATCTCCATTAAAGACCTCAGCAGATCAACATGTGCCCTGGTATATTCGGTATTTGTGGACAAAAACCTTTTTAGAGATGCTATCCCCATATCATGAGGTATAATGGTAAACAGAGTCTTTATGTACATGGTGACAAGCAATACATCATCTGAAGACATACCATAGGTTCTACTAAAATCACCCAGGTTGCTCAAAAAGTGTTCAGTATCTTTCAATACAGCCACAGATTTTTCTAAGTGTTTCTTGAGTTGATTCTCAATGTAAATTGAAATTAATTCAGTGACCCAACCCCTCCCTGACACAATGGGATGAAAGATTGGAAGAGTTAAAGACTTATGCACCTTGGGCATTCCCTGAATGATCGGAACCAACTGTTCAGATACCATCAAGAAGTCATACATTTCTTTAGATATCAATTCATACACTAATAATTCATATAAATCTTCATGCACCCCTTTGGTGGTCATAGATAACACAGACTGTGTAATCAGCTCATAGGTTTCAGTGTCATTAAGCATTTCCTTCATAGTATTATCATAGTGAATAGAATCCAAAATAACTGTCACTGATACTGAAAACTCCTTTATCGGCTGGGTGTATAGCTATACTATCATTATCATGGAGCTGCTGCAGAGCTGAAAATTCATCTCTAGTTAAGTTAAAAAACGTAGTATTCTTACCAATTTCAATATTAGATAATTCTTTCTCCACAACTTTAACAAAAGTTTCAAGAACAGGTGTAAGTTGCGGAACAAACAAACTGTAACATTTCATAACATTCATTGTAGTAGGCTGCTCTCCAAACATAAGTTTAAGAGCAATATTCCTCACAAACAGTCTGATATCTAAAAGAACATCATGTATCTGTACAGATCGAGAAGGCACGAAGTTCAAACGCTTG
>NC_056726.1:1532544027-1532594027 GCF_019279795.1 Protopterus annectens
CTGTGCATGGAAATAAACACATTTCCAATGTGTGTTTGTGAAGATAGGGACAGGATAGATACATGCACTGTCATAAGGTTAGTTACATCACATGTCTGTCCTTTGCTCTCACACATACCCTCCAATAGACAGCGCATCCAGCTTCTATGTTCTCTCTTGAATAGGTTTTGTTGTGCAGTTATCACAGCTATCTAACAAACAGAAAGTTTTTGGTTCAATCACCAGGGAATCCAGTATGCCTAGCAGTTAGTTTGAAGGACTAAAGCTCTGATCTGAATAAGCTGCTTTTTATGCCAGAGGCACAGGGTTTGAATTTTTCCATCTTTATTTCCATACTGTATGAACTTGAGCACGTCACTTAATCAGACAGTGCTCTCAAGCACATGGGAATTTGGGTTAGGCAGCTTTAGTCATCGCCTGGACTGTATACCAAATAATTACAGAATTCTTATAGTAGATAATAAAAGTGAAAGAAAACTGAGAATCATAATAATGTCTTTCAACTTGCTGCTCTACGACAGTATGCTATTTCCCCTCAGTCCTCAGAAAGCCATAGCTATGATCACTTTGCTGTTATCAAAAAGTACAGTTTTGTACCTACCATAAATGTAGATGTTCGAGGATTTACATTGCTGCAGTCATAACCTGTGGGTAGTCCGCTGTCCTCGGTCGGCCCGAATACCAAAGAGCTAGGCTGGCGTCGGTCATTGTCGCCTAGAGCTGACATCAGTACGTAGTAGTACTTAAGCGCATGACCGACGCCATATCCTCAGTCTTTCTTGCCCCAGATGTCAGAAGGCCTGAAAATGAAAGGCCAAAGCCAAAATAGTAAACGCCCAACAACCACCAGAGTGGAAATAAAGAATATCCCAAAAATAAACACAGCAACCACAAACTATAGAGGGGAAGGAGGGAGGGATAATAGGACTGCAGCAATGTAGATCCTCTAACATCTACATTTATGGTAGGTACAAATCTGTACTATGTTCTTCGTCTCACATTGCTGCAGTCATAACCTGTGGGTAGAATCCCAAAGCAAAGGAAAAGGGAGGCTGGCAAACTAAACAGCATTAGGAGCTGCTAACATGCCCTGTAAAACTGCAGTGGCAAACCCAGCCCTGGACTTGGAATAAAGAGGGAGATGGTAATGCTTAGTAAAAGTGTGTACTGAACTCGAAGTAGCTGCCTCCAAAATATCCTTAGTAGTTACCCCCCTCAAAAAAGCAGTAGATGTGGCAGTAGCCCTAGTAGAATGAGGTCCGATCCCCGCAGGAACATTCTTCCCATGATGAGAACAAAAAGCAATACATTGACCAATCCACTTAGAAATAGTCTGCTTTGAAACAGCTTTCCCTTGTGAACCCAAAGCAAAGGAAACAAATAACTGTTGAGTCTGTCTGAACTCTTTAGTTCTGCTCAAATAACGTAGCTGCCTGTGGATATCCAAAGAATGCAAGACTTTTCCCCCCTTATTTTGGGGATCAGCAAAAAAAGTAGGCAAATGAATAGACTGGTTCAAGGCCACATTAGAAATCACTTTTGGCATAAAAGTAGGGTTAGTACGCAAGAAACTCTATCCTTATGGAATATCAGAAAGGGTTCAATTGCCATGAGTGCCTGCAATTCAGATACCCTCCTAGCAGAAGTAATGGCCAACAACAAAGCAGTCTTCCAAGACAAATACTTCAATTCAGACGTAGCTGCAGGTTCAAAAGGAGGTAAAGTAAGCTTTTCCAACACAAAATTGAGATCCCAGGAAGGAGTAGGAGCTCTACGTGGGGGTCTTATATTTTTTGCCCCTCTAAGAAATTTTGAACAAAGGGTGAGAAAATAAAGGAGGGTCACAATCATAGTGAGCACAAATGGCTGCAGCATGAACCTTCACAGAAGAGAATGACAAACCCTTGTCCAGTAATTCAGTAAGATACTGTAGTGCAAAACTCAAATTAGGTACTGAAACATCAAAGCCCTTTGCTGTGCTCCAAAGAAAAAATCTCCTCCATTTATCAGCATAAACTTTGAGTACTAGGCCGCCTGGCTTCCAAAATGACATCTAAAACCTGTTGAGGAAGCTGAGACCCCACCGGCTCCATTAAGAATACGCCAGGCTGTTAGATGCAGGGACTGCACCCAGACACTGAGAAAATGATGGTTTGACTGGGTTAACAAATGACGAATCTGTGGCAAAGGCCAAGGAGGCTCCTGAATTAAACTCCTCAGCAGAGGATACCAATGCTGACGTGGCCAATCTGGTGCTATTAGAATCATGCGAGGCTTGTCCCGCCTGACTTTCAAGAGTACCTTGGGAAGAAGAGGCAGAGGGGGGAAAGCATAAACGTGAAGGTTGTCCCAACTGAAAGATAGAGCATCCACTTTCCAAGCATTTGGGTGAAACATCTTTGTGCAAAATTTTGGCAGTTGGAAATTCAGTGGAGAAGCGAACAGATCTATGTCTGGAGCTCCCCAAGCCACGGTCAACTGTTTGAATACTTGAGGGTCCAGTTTCCACTCGTGGGGATCCACAATTTGTCTGCTCAATACATCTGCTAGGGAGTTCTGTGCTCCTTGCAGAAACCGTGCTTGAAGATTGATGTGCAAACTCAGAGCAGTCTCCCACAAAATCATTGCTTGCCTGCAAAGAGGGTAGGAATGGGTTCCCCCCTGCTTGTTGATGTACCACATAACTGTTGTGTTGTCTGTTTGAATCAACACCTGTCCCGGCTGAAGTAGGTCCTTGAAGGCCATCAAGGCAAATTGGACTGCTAACATCTCCTTCATGTTGATATGCAAATGTAGTAGTTTGGGAGGCCACATGTCTTGTATCCATTTCCCATTGAAGTGTGCTCCCCAAGCCAAGTCCGAGGCATCCGTCGTTAGGATCCGACTCGCCTCTGGTCGGGTCACAGAGTCCCTTGTTTAGGTGACATTCCTGAGCCCACCACAAGAATTCCTTCTGGATGCAAGGTATAATCCGAATGACAGTGTCCAAACCGTGGCAGTGTTGAGTCCACACACTTTTGAGATACCATTGTAGCTTCCTCATATGCAGTTTGGCATTGGGAAGTACTAGAATGCAAGATGCCATGAACCCCAAGGCTTGAAGGACTGTCCTTGCAGTCAGCCTGGACCTTACTGATAACTGCTGGAAGTATAGGTCAGAAATGCCATCTGAGAAGCTGTATTCAGTCTCACACCCAGAAAGCACATGTCCTGAGAGGGCACTAGACTGGACTTTATTTCGTTCACAGAATACCCTAGACATCTTAAAACTGCCATTACATACTGGAGATGTAGTAACTTGTCTGTTTTGAGCAAGAATCAGGCAATCGTCCAGATAAGGATAAATTTGTATTCCTCTCTGTCTGAAGAAAGCAATTACAGGAGCCAGAACTTTTGTGAATACCCTGGGCGCAGTACATAAACCAAAGGGCAATGCAGAGAACTGATAATGAGAAGTACCAGCCCGAAATCTCAGGAATCTCCTGCAGCTGGGCCCGATAGGGATGTGAAGATAGGCCTCTGAGATCCAGGGTTACCCATCCAGTGATCTTTGCCTAGCATAGGCAGAAGTTGTTGTAATGTTAACATCTTGAACTTTGGAATGTCTAGGTAGGTATTGAGAATGGACAAATCCAGAATTGGCCTCCACGTGTTTCCTTTCTTTGGCACTAGGAATAGACGGGAATAAAATCTTAGGCCTACTTCTGACGGAGGGACCACCTGAATTGCCCCCATCTGCAAAAGCAAAGAAATTTGCTCCTGAGCCTCCAGCCTTTGCTGAGGAGGCACATCCGGCATGCCTTTGAACGGAGGAAAAGTGTGAAAATAAAACTTGTAACCGTGATTTACTATATCCAACACCCATTTGTCCTGGGTGACCAAATGCCAGTTTTGTTTGAAAAGTCCCAACTTTCCTCCTAGAGGAGCTGCCAGTAAAGAAGGGTCTGGCAGCGGAAGGTACAGGTCATTGGGTCTGTTTACGAAAGGGCTGACCCCTGCCCTCACCAGAAGACTGTGCAGGAGAACTCCAAGTCCTAGGTCTGAAAGAACCCTGAGCGTGAGCCCTGCCTCTACCACGTCTAGACCTGCCCTTAGACAGATAATCCAAAGGATAAGACCATCCTCTAGCAGGCCAATTCCTACTAAACTTAGGGGCTGCACCTGCATAAAATCCTTGACCGTCTGCATAGACTTAGCCTTATCTTCCATCTTTTTCAAAACTGATTCCACAGGAGGACCAAAAAGTACTTCAGATTGAAGAGGAGCATCCAAAATCCGAGCCTTAACATGCTCTGACAAATTTTGATCCTTAAGCCAGGCATGTCTATGAATAACTGAACCTGTAGCAGCCACCCTGGAAGAAGCCTGAAGAGCATCGAAACCACACTGCAAAGAATGTTTGCCAACTTGATCTGATGCATGAACCAACTCCTGGAGCTCCTTACACTCTATACCCTCAGATAAAGCATCCACCTTAGATTTCAATTGGCCTAACAAAAAGTTCTGATACTTCAGCATATGAAATTGGCAATTCAAAGCCCTCATAGCTAACGTAGAGGAGGTGTACACTTTTTTCCCTCACCTACCTAACGCTCTAGAATCTTTATCCAAAGGAACTGGATTCTTAGCCACAGAAGCCCTAACACCCTTCGGACCTTGAATAATAGTTTCCGGATCAGCTCTAGGACTCTTGTACAAATACTTATGTGCTTCTGGAACTCTGTAATATCTGTCTGGCTTAACCGGGGCAGGAGACAAAGAATCAGGATTTAAGGGAAGATTCAGAAAAAACATCCTGAACAACATCTAAAACAGGAGGAATAGCCAAGGGACTATGTTGTGGCAGAAACAAAAATTCCCTAAGCCTTTTCCGAGAATCTTAAAAATCCTGACCTTCCCACTTGAAATGTTCCCTCATGGAATGTAAAGTCTCAGAAAAAGAAAAATCCTCTGGAGAAGCAGAAGGACAGGAGTCCTCTGCATCCGAATCTGAATAGGAAGGGAAATCCTGAATTTCTTCAGCTGAAGAATCAGAGTAGTCTGAGGAATGATCCATTCCCTCTAAATCTGCCTCCACCCTAGGCCTCTTCTCTGGGGGGGGGGCGGCATAGAACCCCTGATCAAAGTAATCAAGTCCTCTGCCATTTTCAACATATGCTTTTTAGGAACAGGGGCTGGAGAGCTAGAAGTATGACCAGGGCCAACAAGACAAGGTTTGGCCTTAGCATGGCCTTTAGCCACTGAAGAAGAGGGCCTAATAACCTTTTGTAAAGATGGAACTACAGATACCGGAGAAGCACCCTCAGCCAGGCCTAACTCCTGAGAGGGCAACTCCTGCAAAAGTAAAGTTCCCCCCTGGGATTCAGCCGAACCCTCAGCAGGATCCACAGATTCAACCAGAGGCTCCGTAGAACCGGCGTCCGCAATGGACGACTCATCCGGTTTAGACCTCAAAGATTTATCTTTTCGCTTTTTAGCGGTAGCGGGCGTCGGAGGATCCGACGGCATGTTATAGTTGCACCGTTTACCGAAAACAAGCCTGGCACAGTCTAATCTTCGTTTAATGGTGCGCTTATTAAATCTAGCACAAAAGCGACACCCGACCACGTCGTGCTCAGGCCCCAAGCAAGGAATACAGAAAGAATGATAATCTCTATGAGGTATCTGTTTCCCACAAGAAATGCAATTATTAACTTTTTCTGACATCCGGATAACTGAGGCAAGAAAAGACAAAAATTTCCCCAACGGGGTACTTAGCCCAACTTGGTCTTCGGTCTGAAACTCGGTAAAAGAAAATTTCAGAACGCCGAACGGCACTTGCAAACGCTGCTTCTGCTTCGGACCACGCAGCAAGGAAGACTGAGGATATGGCGTCGGTCATGCGCTTAAGTACTACTACGTACTGACGTCAGCTCTAGGCGACAATGACAGACGCCAGCCTAGCTCTTTGGTATTCGGGCCGACCGAGGACAGCGGACTACCCACAAGTTATGACTGCAGCAATGTGAGACGAAGAACATCTGTCCTTTGCTTTCATCCACAGAATACCACCATTATCAGATGACCTCTTCCGCTTATCACCTGCAATGTGCAATCTCCAGAAGTGCTGAAAGAAAAAAAACTGCCACTATAAAGAATTTTATCTTGCTGTTGCAGGGCACTGCATTCCCAGACTGAATAGAATAAAAATAAATAAAAAGAATAGGTGGCATTGTGCCATGGCCAATATCTATTGTTGCCACAGACCACAGATCTCCCCCCTTCTCCTGCATTCCGTAGTTATATTACTAGAGGTTCTCAGGAAAACATTGAGATTAGTTGGTATGTAGACTACATACTAATTGGACAGGTTACTGTTTCTGTTACTAGATGTAGAAGGGAGAAGTCATACTAATAAATAGTATGTTCTCTTCCTTCCAGGTTAGATTTCCTATCAATTTTAATGGCAAGTTACAGGATAATTATTTTCCTAGTACAGTTACTGTACTATGTAAATATTCTCACTGACATGCTGAAAAAGATCTCCTTTTTATTTTAAAATCAATTTCATATCAGCTTTGAAATAAAAATTTTAGTTATTTATTTTACATTTGTTTACCGGGAAAATCTGACTGGACACAGGTCATTTTTCAATGGAGACCCAAGGAGAAAAGCTCCTAGTACAGGGAGTAAGTATTCTGTTAGTCAGTTATGTTTACATAATGCACTTTGGGATACATAGTAACATACATACACAGATACATATATATATATATATACATACATACATAGTTTTTAACAGTGAGAAGGCTAGCTACATGTACATACAGTATTTTGTTTTTGACTTATAGCAGTTTGTATATGTTTTAAAATTATGAATAATTACATATTTAGTGTGCTATGC
Source organism: Protopterus annectens (assembly GCF_019279795.1). Classification (NCBI taxonomy): domain Eukaryota; kingdom Metazoa; phylum Chordata; order Ceratodontiformes; family Protopteridae; genus Protopterus; species Protopterus annectens. Next base: position 1,532,550,911 of record NC_056726.1, read on the forward strand.
AGATTAACAGGATTAGAAGCTGAGGATGAAATACAAATAAGTATAACAGGTGGGTGAGGGTAAATGACAAAAGAGGGTAGAAGAAAGAAGTATATTAGTGGGGAATTAATGAGCTGAGAGAGAGAGAGGGAGTTGGTAGTATAATGATTAATCATGGTTTTCAGAACTGCTGGACAGGATAAAAGGATAAAAGTAACTGAGTATAGTTTGTACCCCCACTGTCCAAACATTAGTGTGGTGCGTAGTATCATTTGACCCCATGGGTGAGTGTTTAATGATATTAAGGAAGCAATTTTCCATACTCCATTAAATCTGAAAAGAAAAATGGAGGTCAAAAACAGTAAGTATTGCATTGTGCTTTGATATGAAAAAAAATACAGTTTTGAATGAAATGATTCATACATGCATCGTTCTTCATGCAATACAAAGTTTTTTGTTTTACTTCTAGAAATCCCTTTAAAAACATTAAAATCACAGAAAGATAGATCGAAAATAAAAATCACTGTTTTGCAAAATAAATAAGATCCAAGGCATCATTTTATGTCCCGCAAGCATTAACATCTCTGCCTGTTTCCAGAAATTCAGACAATACTTCAACTCAAAAATATTTACCATTACTTGTATAATGCTTGGGGGTCTATATTACGTGATCAAACGATCACAATAGCGAACGCTCTAAAGAGCATAATGGGTAATTGGTGTATAAGGTTTCACATTCCTTTCCAGGATAGATTTAATGTTGGGCCCTCTTCTATATGTAACTTTAGGTTTATCCATTAATTTGGCCCCAAGTTAGCATCTTCATTTATAAGGGCCTAGTTTCTTGAGGGCACCTGCATCCCTAGAAAAAGTGGTTATAAAACTAACATTAAAATCATTTTCTATCCTAGGATTCATGTCTGTTATGGTATTCACCATCTCCCCATTCCATTCCATTATGTATATACCATGTTTATACCAAACAAAGGTATGAAGAAATGTGGTCGATGCCCCTGTTGTAAATTTATACAGTTAAAATCAACATTTACTGTCCCGGGTGAACAATATGAGGTGCAGGGGAGATTTGACTGCAACACAAAAGGGGTAGTCTATCTTGCACAGTGCCAGGCATGTGTCTGCTTCTATTTGGGGAAAACAGAGAGACACTTTAAACAAAGAATTTACGAGCATCAATATAGTATAAATAAAGAGAATACTACGAATGTTTTGGCTAGACACATAATGAATGAACCAAGTCACCAGTTTAAATACTTAGTAATTGAGCAAGTAGTACCCAATTATAGGGGGGTGGTCCGTGGACGTTGAGGTTAGAGGAGCATGAGCTTTTGAGGCAATTAAGGTTAAATGCACACTCATATCCTGGACTAAATGACTATTGCTCCTTGAAATGTATTTTAAAATTAAAGTCACTTTTAAGATAAATATGGAATAAGAACACCAAAATTTATGGTGTTTATTCCTGTTTATATGTTAACATATTAACATATTTACACACACACACAAACACACACACACACACACACACACATATATATATATATATATATATATAGATAGATATATATATATATATATATATATATATATATATATATATATATACATACATATTTTTTTACAAAGAAAAATATGTTTGTGAATGAATCTTGTGAATTTTTTTGATAACATGACTTTCTAGGGTGGGTTTGTGATGTCATGAATCGGGAAATGTATTTAAATGTTCTTTTGCATGCCTTTTGTCTGAAAGTTCATTTTATTTATGTGAACGAAAGCGCTCACATTTAAAGGTTTTTAAAACTATAACTTGGATTAGCGGATTACTTTCAGCTTTGAGGCGCCTGGATTCCCGTTTTGGTTTATTTGCAAATGTCTTTACATAACTTGACATGTTTACTTATAACTGGTCCTTGTATGAAGCATCTATTATGGCAAAAGTCAGTCAGACTTATGAATACTTAATAAAGATATATCTTCAAAAAGGTGATATCATAGTAAATTCAACTGAGTATAATTTTAGTAATTTTAGCCTGGCAGATCGGTTCAGTGCTAACTTTACCCCCTCTTACCCTCTAAAGGGCCCATATCTATACAGGAAGAATGCAGAGTCCCTGTAATCACAACTATTCAGGTACAAGCTGCACTCTCTAAAGCCAAAAACACAGCATCCATGGGACCGGACAACATCCCAGGCTGCATTTTACATGAACTTCAGAATGAATTGGCTCCCCACTTACACACCATGTTCAATAATAGCCTCACATCAGGCTTTGTGCCCACTGAATGGCACACAGCAACAGTTACCCCACTCCACAAACAGGGGGAGCCACCACTGATCCCGGAAACTATCGACCTATTAGCCTGACGAGCCTGGTCTGCAAGGCCATGGAACGTATCATCATGGAACTCATAAATAAAGACATTGGTAACCTCCAAACTCTTGATCCCACCCAGTTTGGGTTTGTGAAAGGCAGATCATACCTCCTGAACCTGATCGACTTCTTTGAGGCAATCACTAAAGCCGTGGATGAGGGTAAGGTGGTTCACACAGCCTGTCTTGACCTCGCCAAGGCTTTCGACACCATCCCCCCATTCTGGAATTATAACTAAACTCACTAAACTAGGTATAAATCCCTACATCACAAGATGGGTTGCCAACTGGCTCACTGACAGAACCCACACTGTAAAAGTTGCAGACTCCAAATCTGACCTGAAAGCAGTGACAAGTGGAGTACCACAGGGTCCCGTCCTGGGACCTCTCCTGTTTGGTATCTACTTCTCTGAAGTACAGGCTAACACAGAAGGCCTCTGGCTAACGAAGTTCACAGATGACTGCAAACTAGGAGCCATAGTCAAGTCCCCAAATGATGTGGACATCCTACAGAAGGGCCTCACTGAGACAGATGCCTGGTGTCAGAGCCATGGCCTCAAGCTCAATGTCAAAAAGTGCAGTGTCATCCCCTTTGGTAAAAACTTTGTACCCATGAACTACAACATAGGCAGCAATCTACTTAACACAGAATGTGTGATAAGAGACCTTGGGACCCAGGTGGACAGTAGTCTCCTTTGATAGCAACATCGCCACAGTAGTCAGGAAGTCCTTCTACATGGCACACCTCATCATAAAAGGGTTCTCATCCAGGAAAAAAGAGGTCATTGTTCCCCTCTACTCGTCATTCATTAGAACCATTATAGAGTACAATGCCCCATTTGGAATGTACCTCACAAGACATCTGCAGCAGCAGGAAAGGGCACAGAAGTACCTCACAAAGAGGATTACTGGCCTCAAACATATGCCCTACACTGGCCACCTCAAAAACCTCCAGCTTTACTCCATAGCATATTACCTACTCCGAGGTGATCTCTGCCTAACATATAAAGCTATGTCAAACCCAGAGCTGTTGGACATGCTACACCTAAAGAAATCCCAATCCCTCCGAGCTACACACTCTAGGGACCTAAACCTTGTCACCACAATAAACAGGACATGCTGGAGGGATAGATTCCTGTCCCAGAGACTTCCTATACTCTGGAACAAGCTACCCATCTATGTCAAGCAAAGTTCTTCATTAGCACTCTTCAAGAAAAATCTTGATGAGTGGATGGGAAATAGGAAATACACCCCAGGGATCACTTCTGTGTCTCTGCTCGACAGTGGCACAGGAAAATAACTTTCTTGGGTGGTATAAGCCATGGAACTGGAACCTTGATGGCTAGGCTTACAATGGCCCTTGGGCCGATAGCCTAGTACCTACCTATGAACCTATAAGACAGTCCCAGAAATCCCCTTAATTTAAATATGTGGCTACAAATTTGTGATCATTGTTTAATGTATGATGTACACATTGTTACACACTTTATTTTCTGTGCAATTCCTTATAAAAACGCAACGCAGTAGAGTATGCCATTTTGAATATTATGCTATTTTTAGATCATCATCATAAACCTCATTTTCCCCATTTTCAACAGGGGGTCAGGGTGCCACATCAGTTTTTGTCATCTCTCTCGATTCAGTGCCACTCTCCTACCATTTTACACAGCCATGCCTGACTGTTGCAGATCTTATCTCACAAAACCCATCCATCTCTTTTCTGGATGTTCTCATTTCCTCTCCCTTTCTTCCTGTCTGTCCCAAATCTTCTTCTCCAGATTGTCTTTTGATTTCTGCACATGTGCCTGAAGCACTCTAATCTGTTCTCTTTGAGCTTTTCTGCAATTGGAGCTACTTTGGCTTCTGTTCTTATGTCCTCATTTCTTCGTCTGTCCCGCAGTGTGCATCCTACCACCCTTATCAGGCACTTCATCTCCATCACCTCCAGCTTCCTCATCTGCTCTGCCTTTACTACCCAGGTTTCTGTACCATACAGTAGTACTGGCTGCACTGGTGTTTTGTACACCTTACTTTTCAGCTTCTTTGACATTCCTCTGTCATATGCTGCTCTGTGTCAGTTGCCTGCAACCCCTCTGAATCTAGCTTTGATCTCCTCATTCAGATTTTCATTCTCAAACACCCCCTCCCGGTACTTGAGGCTGCTGCCTGCTCCACTATTTTCCCTTCTGTCTCAACTCTCAGCTTCTTTTGATTTCCCTATTTGCTGCCATTACAACTGCCTTATCTGTATTTAGCTTCATCCTGTGCACCTTCAGCTTTGCATTCTATTCCCCAATCAATTGCTGAAGTACTTGTTATGAGTCAGTCTGTAATGCCACATCTGCATGCAGCAACTTTGTTGATCTATTCCTCGCTAGCTGTTTACTAATGCAGTCACCAGTATGAACAGCAGTGATGTGCACTCAGTCCCCACTGGGAGCTCCTCTGAGTTTGAACACTGTTCATACTTGTATTATGTCCTTTTACATACTCTGCACTAACTACCAATGTGTCTTGGACTTCAAACTACTGCAGGACTGCCCAAATCAACTTTCTTGGTGCCTTGTCACATGGTTTCTCCAAGTTTAAGAATGTCCAGTTGGACCCTTCCTCATCTCTAGCTTCTTCTCATCCATCTGTCTCACTGCACACATCGGGTCAGTTGTGCTGCATCCATATCTGGATGTGAACTGCTACCTCCCATCTCACTTTCTACTGTTCTATATTAATCAGTCACCCTCTCCAGAACTTTCATGCAGTGTGACAGGAGTCTGATACTTCTATACTGCCCACAGTTGTGAATGTCTCCTTTGTTCTTGTACTCTGGCAATAGAATGCTTATTATCCAGTCATCTGGAGCACACCTTTCTCTCCATACTGCTATGAGTATCCTCAAGAACCATTTCTCCCCATTTCACTCAGCATCTTTATCATACCTGCTGTGACCTCATCTGAGCCTGCTGCTTTCCCCTGACTTCATTTTCCTTAGTGCTGTTCTTACTTCTTCTTCTTGGGTGGGGTCCTTTTCTTCTCTCATCATAGGTTATGTCTGTGACAGTAAAGTTTTTCTGGGGTTTTCGTCATTCATAAGCCACTAGAAGTACTCCTTCCATCTGCCTTGGATGTCCTGCGGACTGGTGAGCAGGTTGTGCTGCCATCCATTATGAAGAGTGTCTGACTGTCTTCTTTATCTATCTGTCTTTGCTTGTAACCTGATAGATTTAATTTGTACCATGTACTCAGTCACTTTCCAGAAGCTAGTAGAGTGCATCTGATGCCTTGTTCTTCTCTAATGCAGCTGCTCTCAGTCTCATTGTTAGCCATTCATTCTTAGCCTGGTTCAGCTTTTCTATCTCCCACCTTTTCCTGCACTCCTTCTTTCTTTTGATGATCTGTTGGACTTCTGCATTCTACCACCAGTTTTCCTGGTTTACCTTATTTCCATACCTGGCTTGCCACAAAGCTGTTCTATAGTCTTCACACATGCTATTTTAGATATGTTGCTGAATTTCTGTGGCATTCCTTACTGAAACAGGCCTGGTTAAATTTTCAGTGAAAACATTCTATAATACATTCCTATCTTCTTGTCTGCAAGCCAGATCTTAAAACATTCTCACTGTACCCAGAAACTTTCCAAAACCTGCTCAAGGAGGGAAAACCATTTGGTGGTGGGGTTGGGGGTGAAACGATCTTTGCACTCTGTCAATTACATACATGGTTAGGGCAAAAGCAGGGTCTATCTGGACAAAAGTGATCTGTGTACCTTAGCAAAGATCGCTGTACATGTATTCTTCATCTAGACCTCTTGTTATTAGATTACCCTTGTAGATCTCCCTTCTAGTGATACTGTTGCTTTCAGTAAGCCCAGTCTTTACTAAGAAAGGTCACCTTTGGCCACATATTGCTATGAAAATCTTCTAGTGATAAAAGACTTAATTTATATGCTTTTATGCTATTTTTCGGCCCAGTGATGTTTCTTGTACTTCCTTTATACTACTTTGAACTTCACATATTTTAGAGTAAAAAGCAGTTATTTGTCTTTTCAGGACAGAGGCCATCAGATCTGATAGTTCCTGTATTGTAAAGAGGGATATTCGTGATGAAGCAAAGCCACTTTGTGGCATGCTACAAGGTTGAACCTCCATGATAGAAAAACTCACATCATTATGAATTAAGATACTATCACCTTCCATATGTTTATTAATTAGGCAGTTATTATGGGGGAAGTCAACTGATAGCTGTTTTTAGATGATTTATCATCCTGAATAAAAAAACAGGGAGATCTAGGAAATTAACCAACTTTACTGTTTTGTACTTCAGGCATTGTAGTCTCTCTTATTTTTTTACACAGTATGATTAACTTCAATGTAATAATTATTAATTATTGAAGTAGTTTTAGTTTTAGAATGGAATGAATAATGTTACCTGGAATTGTTGTCTTATGTAATACACAATTTCACCATTGAAGCTATCACCTTTTCCAGCTTGGAAGCCATGTAACCCATGTACTGATCAGCTGATGACTTTGCTCCAAGTTCTCATATACTGAGTTTAAAAACTGACCCAACCAACAAACAGAGGGTTATTTATTAATCATTTATGTCTGTTGTCTGTTATTTTCACAAATTAATTGCTATTTGCCAGTGACTGGCGTGGTTATGAACAGGGTCTCCATCACATAAATTCATGGTTCTGTCTTATCATTTTTTCTCAAGATTTTATTTTACAATAAATCCAGTATGCTAATAATATGGCTTTACCAAAGCATTCATCCAAAGCAGTCATTCTATTTAACCTTTAACCTTTAGCCTTCGTGGTGGTCATGTTTCATATGAGACTCCATGAATAACACATGTCACTAGTCCACAATCATATTTATGCCCAGGTTAAGGGGCTGCTACAAGTGCTTGCCTGGTGCTAGCTCAAGACATGCTTCCTTGCTGCCATTTACTCTAATTGGCAGGTGCTTAACTCCCACCAACCCAAAAGCCCGGTTTTAGTAGATTACCTATTCCTCCCATCAACCAACCCTACTTAACTATATACACCAACCAGAACCCTTAATTGTACCCTAAGAAAATCTCAGCAAACCCCCAGCCCGAACTACAGCAAGTCCCTGACCACTCATGAATGTAAATCATCACTCCCCCATCCCTAAACCTAAAATCCCTTTGTGCCCCCTGACACAAACATCACTCTCACTCCATAAACCTAAGCTCCCTTCCCATTCCTAAATGTAGTCACCAATCGCTCCTCAACTCAAACTATGCTCCCTCTCCCTAACCTTAAAATTCCATTTCCATTCCCTAAACCTAAACCCCCTTCCCACCCCTAAAACTAAAACACCCCAATTGCTCCCTAACCCTAAATTTCCTTCCTGCTCCTTAAACTTAAATACCCTTCACTACCTACATTCTGCATTCCCATCTCCACGGCCGCTGCACTAAGCTTGTCTGAACTTGAATACTGTGTTTAGGTGTGATGCAGCAGCTGCATTCTCTCCCCTCCAATGCCACACCTCACATAAACACAGTATTTGAGACTGAGCGTGTGCACACAGCCATGCAAGTTATCAGTTACCCAGATCCCTGGCTGCAAGGTAGTAAATTTTGAGCAGCTGGGGCTCAGGTAGCTGTAGTACTTCCCCAGATTAATCTTGCCCCCCCCCCCCGGACTGATGAGCAGGTCAGGCACCATTATTCTGACCTGAAGCGACATAGGGAGGATCAACTGGACCAGTGGATCCAGGAATTCCGTGCGATGCCTAATGCCCCAGTACTGAGTAAGTAGCCATTGTATTAAGTAGTTAAAAATTGCTATGCTTGTCTATACTATGGATACGTATGTCTCAATATCACTGCATTTACTTCACAGCTGCAGGTGTCTGGTCTATGAATCAGCAAGCCCATGAAGATAGGCTGCAAAGGCTGCATCATCAGGCAGGTTAGTAATTATTCTGCATGTACTGTTATATAAAATAAATGAGAGAGCCTTCAAAAAATGTTTTAATCCAATAAATAAAGGTGTAATAATCCTTTAATAAATGTATAATTCCTGGAGTGCGTCGGTGTCATTTTCTTTGATATGTTGTTGCACTGTTGCATTCTACAAATAGTAGTGTTGTATTAAGCAGTGTCAACCCACACTTGGGTAGGCCTATATAACGTGGATTAAGGGAGTGCCAGTAGCTTTTATGCATATTTACAGCCCTCAACTGTTGGTTCATGCCCAGCATGTACAGGTTAATCTGGCACATGAGTAGCTTGGTATTGTGTTCCCTAGAAATGTCAGTGTGCTGCCAGAAATGTAGGGAGCTGTTAACATATAACTGATACTTTCACCTGAACATACCTAGATAATTATATGAAAGTAGAGCTGTCAGTGTACCATCTTAGCGGTAGTGTGTGTGAGCAACTCTCAAAATATGTAGCAGTAACATCTGCATCTTGGACAGTTTGTATGTAAAATACAGCTCATGTATATAATGATCTAGCAAAATCCAATTGCACAATATAAGGACATTGGGTAGTGTAATAATACATGTAAGGAGCATATAACTGCAGTTAATAGGAATGTAGTGAAAACTAGAAGGATATATAAGTTGTTAATTGAGGTATCTTTTTCCTCCCTACTGTATGTGCATAACAAATGCAATTCCACACCTCAATTGGTATGTCTAATCTCAAAACATTTGTTGGGACATATGTCCTATTGGTTTATAAATATGTGCATTTATTTCTATGCATGTGCCCTGTTAAAATACCACAATACTGGTGGCCTGCTGCCATCAATTCAACCTGCATGCTGTTGTAATGTCCACTATTGTTCTATATATGCATGTGTTATGCTTGCTTTTCAACTGTTGAAAATCTGGTGTGTTGGGTTAATGGGAATACTTTTGCATGCTGTTATAACTAATTGGGAATGCTGTTGAATGCTACTAACCCATATCTTTATTAAACTCTCCAAAACATAGTTCATATGGGAAGGCCGGTCCCAGCGGACCCACCTGTCCCACCTCAGCTGGCCATTGCACCTGGCACCAGCAGATCCGGTACCCAGCCTGGGACCTCCTCCTCCATTGGTCCTGTGCCACCTTCAGGTGGAAGTGCTGCAGGGGATGGGGCTCTCCCCCCCATGCAAGCATGGGCGGAGGAGGGCCACCTATCACCCTTCGAACAGTCCGGGCTGTGGTGCATAGAGAGATTGAACGTTCTGTTGCAGAACCTCTACGCCAGCTTGAGGCTCGAGTGGCACACCTCCCGGGTCAGCCTGCCCCTCCTACACAGCCCCCAGCACAGCCAAACTCTGGGCCGTGAAGGTGCAGTGGTGACTGCCCATTGGTGGGGACCTCAGTCCCACTGTTTCCATCTGGGGGCTCATGGACTTGCGATTTCCAAACATCCCTCCCCGTCAAAGGTGTTCACCCACCACATGTGTCATATACTGCCCCTGTATGCATCTTGTTTGTCTTGTCTGTTTACCTCCCCAACCTACCTCCCCAAATATACCTACTTCCCCTACTCCACATTCCATTCTCACCTGAAAAAAAAAGGGCAATCTGCTCCCAAAAAAAAATTACGCCCCATACATAGCTGCCCATTTTGCACATATGTCCACTGGACACATGAAATGTTATTTAATTGGCATTACAACATACTTTGTTGTCCTCACCCCTCTCTCAGGGGTTGAAGGTTTCATATCTACCTCCAAATTTATTGCATATGCACAGCTGTTGCTGTTGAAAAAATGGACAGCTATGGATCTTCCCTACACCTGTAATGCACATCCCAAGCTATTTTCCATACTGTCTTTCCCTCTTTGTGCCCCTTTTTCACCACTTTCCTATCTCCCCATTTTTATTTTCTTTCAAAGAAATGAGCACAGGGGTTAGCGGGAGTAAGCACTATTAAGCAGTAGTTAGCGGGTTAGTGCGAGTTTGTGCTTGTTTGCGCTTGGCTAAGCAATGTGCAGCAATGCGCAAACCAGCACAAACCCACTTACAACTGCTTAAAAGTGCCTTAGCCACTCTGTATGTGAGGGCCCTTGTTCTGCTCAGGAGCAAAATAAAACACCTCTGTCAGTCTCGAGCCCCAGACCTTGCACACAGTACACAACATGAAGTACTACTAAGCCATGGTAGATATACATCAAGTTGGTGCTTAAATAAGTATATCATGCATCAGAATGAGTGAATGTAAAGGAAAAATAGGAATACCATACCACACAACTTGTTCTGCGGATGTTGACCAACATTTGTTGTGGGATTACATTACATGACTGTGATAAGAAGCAGCCATTCTAGCAGGAAATAATGTTACACCATCACTTTACAACCCCACATAGTATCACAGCAGGACAAACACTGGCATATCTGTTTAGGACAGAGGCCATACCTCCCAACTGTCCCTAATTTTCAGGGATGTCCCTGATTTTGAAACAAATTTTAGCTCTGTCCCCCTGAATCCCTCCAAAAACTACTGACTTTGGCCAGAAAGGTGGTGAATTACACTTAATGAATAATTACAATAATTAAGAGTTAGACATTTCTTTTACTTCAGAAAAGGTTTATTAATTCATATGCTCTGATTCTCTCAGTGTCTCAACTTAATGGCACTAATATTTTAAAGGTGTCCTTGACTGTCCCTGACTTTTTCTTGACTTTTCCCTGAGTCTGTTCAAATATGTACCTGAGTGGTTGAGAGGTCTGACAGAGGCAGAAACATAGAGGCATATCAGCCTTTCTGCTGTTACACACTGTGCAAATAGCTTTGGAAGGAGTTTCGGAAGCATACAGTTATGTAGGAATACAACACTGAAATACAAATGGATGTATCCATGTACTGGTAGCAACCAATTGTAAGAATGCCATTGCTGTATTGCTGAAAAGACCTGTGTGGTGCACAGGCAAAAAAATAACAGGCTATTCTCTGGCTATCATGTGGATAGGTCCACAGTTGGGAGTTATGCAGACAAACTACTTGCCTTGATAAACTAACATGTACACAGCAACCCTGTAAGTCCAGCAAGATAAAATCCACACAATAGTGCTTATGCTCTCTGTACGTCTGCAACCCTATCCAAATGTAGAATATACCTGTGTGTGCAGGGTGTACCAAGGATGTAGGTAAGCATACTCACTGTACTGAAATGTGTCCAGTTTTTCTGAGCAGCTTGTGCTAATGTCAACACTAAAAAAGCACAAACTGTTTAGAACTGAGTAAATGAATATTCACAGTATAGCAGTTCACAAACAATTCTTGTGCCAAAGGAATACATCTCAATAACTAGCTTTATATGGCAGTTAATTGTAACAGTTGAAAAGAAAGTACATCTTTCCATGTATCTTGGGGTAGCATTTTGAGAGGTGAGTACATTTCTACCCTGACAAGTGAGTACTGGAAGCAGCAACATTAGGTCTGAGTACAAAATGTAAATCTCTGGCTATACCCCTGGCTTCTGATATAAGAACTATACCAACCTTCTGTCTTAAACAATGATGTCCGCACCAAACAAGGATGATCTCCATCTTGGAAAGCTGAAAGGGCCACACCTACATGAGTTAGCAATTTATAGTACTGGGTTGCTATAACAGTGAGTACTGCATTTACTACACAGCAGGCTGCATGCAATTAGCAAATGGTGGCCACTAATTGGTGCAGAGGCCATCACATGCTCATGTGCAAATTCTTACAAAAGCAGGCTGCAATCTCTGCCAACAAACTCAATCACTCGATTGCAGAGATTGACAGAGAGAGAGAGAGAGAGTCAGAGAGAGAGACAGAGTGAAGGAAAAAGAAAAAGAAATATTACCAAATCATACAAAGGAAAGGTATATGACACATATGTATTTGCTGGCATGTAGTAGATGTTATTGAAGAATAGTCTACATAATGTGAACCATTCATATGTGGCAGCAGTACTTCTTTATGCACAGATGTTCCGCTTAACTACTGCTATGGACAATAATGTGTGTACCTGTGGGCAGTGGGACATACCTGTGAAATGTGTAGCTCAGCATTAAATGTCAAAGATTTGATCCATGTTATCTGTGTTCTGTACAGTAGTGTGGCCAATGGCTATTGGGGGGATTAGCGCTGACGTTATATAAACATGGATGTGACAGAACAACACATGCATGATAGTCATATTAAAATGTAGCTTAGCACTGACAACTGCTGTAGCAGTCTAGTATGCTTATCTAGCATCTGTTGCCATATATACCCCCTAATGTTAGTGTGTGTTCATATGTGACACCTGTTTGCGTTGCAGCAAGGCCCAACTGTTCAGCTGTGAGGTCCAGGGACTTACAACAGTGTGGACCTTGTGTGTGTATGCCACACACATACAGAGAAATATATATGTGTCATATATATTCACATCTGTATAAGTGCATAGAGCAGGGGACATATTGCAACTGTTTGTGAAGGGTGGAGATATATATATTGGTAAAGGTTAGTATGCGCATATTTGTATGTTGGTTTTAGTGTGTGACAAACAAGACAGCATACAGTGCTGGTATATGACATGTGGTGGTTAAACACTGTGGGTGGTTTGTTCAGTTTGCAATGCTGAAGCCAGTAAGGCCTGCTAAAGCTACCTGGGCTGTGAACACCTTCAATGTATTTATCCCAAGACTGTGCGATTTTATTACATTACTGTACACCTTACATCCTTTGTATAATTGATATTCTCACTATGAAAGGTGAAATGTATATGTGCCTACATATATATGTATATATAGACCAATGGATGTGTATATGTGTATATATATATATATATATATATATATATATATATATATATATATAGTTATATATACTCATACACACCTACATCTACTTGTTGCAATAGATTCACTGTTGACTGGCTGTGATGGTCAATATGTTTGTGAATACGTCAAAGATATGTATCTGTGGGATAGCTTAGCGGGAAACTGTTTATGTCATGGTATTATGGGTCCTTGCTTTCATCCTAGCAAAAGCTGTGCATTCTGTTGCTAGGCAGAACAAGTGCTATTGTATACGGTGTGATTAAGTCCCTTGGTTTTAACTAGGGTGTGTCATTGGAGGCTAAAGCACTACATCTATGATTATTGATTGGTACTGATGTTGAATCCAAATCCTGTGTGTACTGTAGTACTACTTGAAGCTCTGGGCCTGTACAGCAAAGTATGGTGTATGCCCACATTGCTTGCATCCACTGTTTTGTGTGGTCCCTGTATTCATTACAGATTACATTTCTCAAGGTTGTGTAAGTACTGACATACAGTACTGTATAGTACACATTGAAAGCTTATCTGGGTTGTCATACCTTTGTGTCCTGTAATTATGTCTGATGTGTGTGTGGGTATGTCTGTAACATGTCCTTTGACATATGTGTGGTAAAACAGATCTACCTGACAACATCGACACTTCAGAACACCGACAACGACTTCACCGACACCACATAATCGACAGTTCACAAACACGACACCTCATACACTCGACACATCATAACAACAAACAAAACAAATCCCCTGTCCAAAACCCACACACACAACACAAGCACACCAAAATCCTTACCAACCAACACTAACCCTTACATACACAACTATCTACAACCCTAACCGAAAACCTAACCCTAAGGTCCGTCACTATCGCACACTCACCTAACCCGCGCCCTAACCCTAACTCACTTAACCCACCCCTAACCCAAAAAATATCACTACTGCACCCTTACCTAACCCGCGCCCTAACCTTAACTCACTTATCCCACCCCTATCCCTACAGACCGTCAACATAGCACACTTACCTTACTCGCACCCTTACCTAACCCGTGCCCTAACCCTAACTCACTTATCCCACCCCTATCCCTACAGACTGTCAACATCGCACACTTACCTTACTTGCACCCTAACATCCATCACTACCGCATACTTACACACATCCTTTCCCCATCTCAGTGTTCTCAGCGTCTGTGTTTTCCTCCGTCGGTCTTCTGACTTGCCGATCTTCTGAGTCGTTGTCGGTGTTCTGAAGTGTCGATGTTGTCAGGTAGATCCGGTAAAACATATAACTGCGTATCTGGCAACATTTATAGTGTACTACAGCAGTATGCGACCTATATTCCCAATTGTGCCCATATTTTGGCCATGGGTTTGTCATTAACAAGTTGTGTGGTATAATAATAATACATTTACTGGACCTTACACTGATTGTGATGGATGATATATTTCTTTACACATCAGCTTGATATATATCTTCTGTGGCTAGGTAGTGCATCTTGTTGCATATAGTGTGCCAGGTACTCTTGTATAGTGTTATATAGTGATTTTATTTTGTTGCTGTGCAGAACATGGTTCATTAGATAGAGAGTGAGCAAGGCACTTTCAAGCAGTTGTGGGGTGAGCAGTGATAAGTGGCAGTTACAGTGTTTCACTCTCGGTTAGCTAATAGGTTGCTATATATGGCAGTTCAGTGATATCTGTACTGTATAATGTTAAATGTGCCATATGACTTGTTCAGACATATTTTTGTATTTATGTCTTCCAGGGATCATGGCCCATCCCAGGAACCCCAGTTACAGTAGTGCTGAAGATGATATAATTATTAGCAGTATGATTCAGCACTACTGTCTCATGTTCTCACGAACCAGCCAGGACCAGCAGGAGCATACAGTAATGTGGCAAGATGTCTGCAGGGTAAATGAGGTTGGCCTGCATAACCGTAGATATGAACAGGTATGCCACCACTGCAGTGATCTTGTCAGACATATCCGTCAGCATGCTGCTGATGTGCATAGACAACAACTTGCAACAGGAGGTGGTGTTAATATCCATCTCCCCTCACCAGAGTGGAGGAGCTGCTCCTGAGCCTGGTGGCACCTGCCCAACAGCAACAGCAGCAGGCATACTCCATGATGGAGGTTGGAGCCACCCAGCAAGCACACATGGAGCATGCAGGTAACATGGCATATCTGTAGACTAGACTACTGTCATCAGTATTGGTAGATCATGCATATGTGAGATGTGGAGTGTGTCGTTCAAAGATGTGGTGCCTGTTGTTGTGCAATACTGATCATTTGGAACATAATCTGTAGCCCTGTGAATGTAAACTGTTGTTGTACTGTAAGATTGCAAACACACAGTAGCAATGTCACAGTTGTGGCCACTGACAAACTATCTCATCTCTATGTAGGTCCCTCTGGGGTGACATCAAGGCAGCGGACAGATGCTGGTGAGTGTGTTCTACAGTTATTATTGTAAATTAAAAGTGCATGTCATAGTTAAAGTGTAGGCCATGTACACATGTAACGCACCTACCCATAATGCATGCTGTGCATGTTTAGTGTAAGAGCACGCACATCTCACTAATGTGATTAGCTGCCTCAAACACATGCAATACCCAGACCATCTCAAACAAATGTGGCTAGACTGTAGTGACCATTGGATAGGCACAGTTGATACTCAACATGCACATAGCATACACATCTATGTCACACAGGGAGCATTTTAACATGCTACACATAAAGGATTTCCAAACCCTCTGTAAAGACACACTCTAGTATCCAAAATCTCATCCACACATTACACATAATATACCTGAGGGGTACAGGCCTATCATGGGGCATTTAAACACTCTGCAACACACTACACATTCTTGTCAGGGAATGCTCCTTAGTGGCCTCCTTACAAACTCACATAACAATTGGTTGTGAAATGGTGAAGGTAGCCAAGGTAGTACAGTTCTGGCACAGCATGATTAGTGCTGGTTTGTGAAACATTTGTAGCCTTGAGTGACCACATGATGCTTCATGATGGTATACCCCATCCAGTTATTGTAACCACAGTTCTACACATAGCTTTCATTGCTATATACCTTAATGTTGTGTGTGTGCACACATATGCCCCTCTAAAGAATTTGCATACCAATCACCATTTGCACAACTGATACATATATGTCTTGTGATGTTATTGAGTGGCTAGGTCATATGACACACATTGGGTATGTGTAGTGTTTAAATATGCAGTTGTGTTTTAGCATGCCATGTTATGGATGGCACTGGCATGTCCACAATATGATCTACACTCACCATAAGTACCATACATTGGGTATGTGTCCGAATGGTATTCCATCAATTATCCATGCACCACTGATGATGTTGTGTGAATACTTATCATGCATGTGCTAAAAATGTGTCCACAATTATTTGCTAAAGACACAGAGGCTGTAATTAGCATTGGATACCTATCTGACACACAGATACACATCCAGCAATGGTATGTACACCTGTGAGTTATGGTGCACAGTACATTACAGAGTTATGAATACCTGCACAGCAATGTTGTGTCCATGTATGCATTGTGTTCCAGGGGAGGCCCATCACCTAATAACAAAACACATGCATCAAAGCCATGTATACTGTTAGTAACAAGGACTGTCTACACTTGCACTGCATGCTGTTGAACAACACATGTCCTGCATGCTGACGTGTGATATGACTGTTTTGCTTGTGATACTGTACCCCACCATCACCTGCTATTGTATATGTTCTGAGATTGCTGGTGTTGTGTGTGTCTGCTTTAGGGAGGAGTGTATTTTTGTGTGTGTGCATGTGTACATGTATGCATGTGTGCATGTGTGCATGTGCGCATGTGTGCATGTGTGCATGTGGTCTGAAGTCATGTTCAGGTTTTAAAGTGTGTTTCATGTTTTCCTCTCACAGGTGCCACAATGGGGCTGGTTCAGTACAGCAGGGAACTTGATGTCACTGAGACAGACAGTGATGATGAGGTTATGTGTGTTGAGGCACAGGCAGGTTTGTCAGGGTCTGTTGTTGGGCCACCAATTGACAGTACACAAGTCTCCACCCCATCCATGCACACAGTCATACTGCCTGTATATCCATCATCACCATTGCCCTTAGCTGAGGGACAGTGTACGGTTGGCACTGGCCAGGACAGTGTTGTATCTATGGCACATGTATCAGGACACAGCAGCCATAGCCAGATGTCTGGAACGGAACAACATAGGCAGATGCCCAGGGATTCTCATCAGAGCACTGCTGGTCATCATCCCCCTAGCAGATGTGCCACACCTCTTTCTACTACACACATGTGCCAGGCTGTCATGGAGGCACAGACACAAATGGAGCGGTACACCAGACAGGGACTAAGGGCACAGAGGGCTCATGACACCTCTGTAAATGACAGTATTCATGACCTAGCAGGTGCCATACATAACTAGACTGAGGTCATTGATAGACATTGGGGTGAGACATTGGATGTCCTCCACAGTATCATGTCCATGTGTCAGGACAGTGCTGGACAGTTGAGATGTCGACATGGACGTATGCCAGCAATATCAGCAGCTGGAGGTTGCCGTGGACTTCCATTAAGTCACAGCTGCTCCTGTAGTGCCAGTATCAGCCCCAGCAATGTTGGGGGGGGGGCTGTCCATAGACCATCCTAGCAGACCAAGTGCACGTGGCTCTGGCCAGTCCCAGCAGGGACCTGGATCCAGTGGACATATGTCAACCTCTTCCTGATAGTACCCAATCTGGATTAGTACCTTATATTGTCTGCAGCACCCCTGCCAGGCGCAGGTTCCGTATCCATGACCAGAGACGGTGATCTGTAAAGCCTGCCAGGTACAGTCTGTAGCTGTCTCACAAATCCCCATATATGGCAGTCACATGGTGGAACTGTGTGCATGCAGACACACACACAAAAACCAGAAACCTAGGGCAAACACATACCCACACACATTACATCAACATTGGTCCATAACAGTACTCATGGCCCTCACACACTCACACACATGTCAATTGTATGGCCCAGTGTAGGCCTCTGGCAAACCAACAACACACCCTGTGCATATTATGAAACATGTGCCACCTCCTGTCATCTGTAACATTGATGCAGGAACAGGCTAACATGGTGCTGATGCACAGGTTGAGTTAATAAAGTATAGCAATGGTTGGATGTGTAGCATGTTGTCAGCAGTAAAGTGTAATGATATCCTTGAAGGTGTAGCTGAGCAGACATGATGCTTTAAAGCTGTAATTAGCAATGTTGTAATGTTTTCACCAGTGTTTATTCCAATTGTGTTTTGTTTGCCCATGGGCCACTTGGCTGATGTGTGTAGTTGTGTCAGCATGCGTTATATAGTGGACAGTAAGTGTGGGGTGTGTGCAATACAGGTTTGTAGGTGTCCATTTGTAAACACAGTGGAGGTGCACTGTCTGCATGTACATGCATATTGGACACATGGGCAGGGTGACATGCCCTGTATTGGCCAGTGTTAACACTCCATAGTTTCTATTGTTGGCCAGTATGCATTGTACTACATACATTTTGGAACTTGAGTACGCATGTGTGTGTATGACACGGGTTGACACTGTGCTGTGGGTGATGCTGTTGTTGCTATCTGTCATTGGTTTGCATTACTAAGGTTAACACTGTCCCAGCTGCATAATCCTATAGTAATACACACTGTTCACCTACAGGGTTGCATGGACCGTGTTATCACAAACACAAGAAATTCTCACTTATACAGTAAAAGTGCATTAGTCTCATGGACCCCTGCCATAAACTAAATATATAATAGAAGGTGTGAAGTTGTACCAAAAAAGAGTTACATATCAAAAAGGGATAACCTCTCTGGTCAGTATCATTGGGAAAATACAATCCCTCATAATAAAGCCAACAGCACAATAAAACCAGGAAAACTTAAAACACCACGACAATAGAAACACCCAAATAATCCAAAATGCTTTAATGCGATGCGAAAACTCTCTTAGAAACATACGATAAAACAAGCACTTTCGCCTGATTAATATCAGGCTTTTTCAAGACAAATTACCTAAAGGATGTGCGTAAACTTATATAATGCAGTCAATTAACAAGCATCATTAGTTTGAACAAAATTAACTCATTAATCTCCTTTTAAAGTGCAAAGTGCTTTGTGTACTGTTTGAAAAGTACATGAATTGAACAAAATACTGTTCAACAGATAACCAAGTTGTAATTCAAAAAGTCACACTCATATAAATTGTCATTCCACTTCAAAGACTACCTAAAAATTGTATACAACTTGTTAAAATTATTAAAAATTGTTTAACATATTTTCTAACAGTAATGATTTAAATTACCCATGTTAACAAAATCAATTTGTTATGCTAGCAGAAACAAAACGTTTCGCACTAAATTTCATTATGCATTAAGTAACAATTAGTTAAATACCTCAAAGGTGAAAAAAGAATAATCAATAATTCTGAAAATGGATAAATATGTTGTGTAAAAAATCATAAAAACATCATAAGAAACATGCTTGAAAAGCATAATATTTAAGATATTGTGTACTTAAAACCTTATTAAAACACTGTTAATATCAATTCAATTAAGCTGCCAACCTCAGTAATTGATGTAAAGGTTACATGTAATACATCTAAAATTATACATATGTCTGTGCAACAAAAGGTTAAACACAAACTAATTACCCCAAGCATTAATATAATTATTTTGTGGGCTTAAGATACAAAGATTAATTTATAAAATACTTTATTAATAAATAAAAATTAATAAATATTAAATATTAAATATAGAACATTAAATATTAATTTAAATTAAATTATCAAAATTGATCCTAGTTGTAATCATAGCCTTGCCCGTCTAATCTTTAAAACAATTTTAATACTAATAGTGTCATTCATTCCTGGGGTTTTTGTCGCATTTAACTTAATCTGCCATAACAGTTCTTTATATTCTAACGATGCTTCCCATTTCCCACCCCTAGGGTTCTGTAACACCTGCTCTAACACCAAAAACTTCAAGGACATTGAGGAGCACACTAGAGAGTGCTTGTAAAAAGCATTTGATTCTTTTTTGTTATTAATTTCGTATAAGTGTTCATAAATCCTTTTACGAAGTGTTCTTTCCGTCTTACCGACGTACAATCCAGAACAACTTGTACAGAATCCTAGATAAACTAAGCCCTTTGTGGAGCAATTGTAATAATTCGTGGGAGTTATTTTAAAATTTCTAGCTGCAATGTAATAGTTGCCTTCATTGTAAATGTGTGGGCATTGTTTGCAAGCCCCACATTTATAAGTACCTAATTTAGACTTGTGGGAAAGGGAATTCATTATGTCTTGCCTCTCAAATAAACCTTTTAGATTAATATTTCTAGTGTAAACAAAATTGGGTTGTGCAGCAGTAAAATTCCTAATTTCATCATTAGATTTTAAGACTGGCCAGTACTTTAAAATTAACTCTCTAAACTTCATTGAGTCATTGTTAAAAGTGTGGACTAAAGTGTTATGGGTTTCCTTTTCCTCCCCATTATTCAAATTCGTAGGATAGTTTAGTCCTTTACCTAACAAAGGTATATATCTGTCTTTTGTTTGTTTAATTACTTCTTCCAAAATTTTGTCAAATAGACGTTTAGGATATTTCCTTTCAAAGAACAGCGTTTGTAACAACTGAGTTTCTTTCAAGAACAGCTCTTCAGTACTACACATTCTAGCTGCTCTAATTATTTGACCTTTCAAAATACCTCTTTTTTGTGCTAGAGGGTGCCCACTATCAAAGTGGAGATACGAATTTGAAAAGGAAGGTTTCCTATAAATTGTTGATTGAAAACCCCTTATGTCAGGATTCTTCATAAGAAGCACATCGAAGTAATTTACTGTGCTATCACTAATGCTGTGAGTAAATCTTAAAAAATGTGTTGTCTCATTAATGTAAACAAAGAAATCCTCAAACTCTTGCAAATTACCATCCCAAAATACACAAATATCATCCAGAAAATGCTGGTAGTGGATTATATTCTTTGCCCAAGCTGAAGTGAATACATGTTTCATTTCCCACATATGCAACACAATATTGGCGTAAGCCGAAGTACAAGGGGTACCCATCGCTACCCCCTTCTTTTGTCTGAACAATTCGCCATTAAAAAATATGTAGTTGTTGTTCAAAATCAGCTCCATGAATTCAACCATCAATCTAATAGCATTGGCACTAAATTCACCTGATGTCACTAAAAATTCGTTGAACAACTCTAAGCCTTCTAAATGTGGGATGCTTGGGAAAAGTTCAACAACATCAATAGTCACTAGATATTTAGTCTTCTCATAAAATTCTGTTTGAATACTTTTCAAGAATTCCCAAGAATCCTTACACACATATTTCAAAGATCTAACTATTTTTTTCAAAGAAATGTCAATGAATTTGCCTAGGGGTTCTGTAATGCTACCCCCCCCCCCAGCAACAATCGGTCTAAATTTTAAAGGGTTCAACCCTTTATGTACTTTGGGAATACCGAACATTGTGGGGGTTACAGGTTTATTAACAAACAAAAAATTAAATAATTTTTCGTTTATGGCTCCCTGCATTAAATTGTCATGTAAAAT
This sequence comes from Protopterus annectens, assembly GCF_019279795.1. Taxonomy (NCBI): domain Eukaryota; kingdom Metazoa; phylum Chordata; order Ceratodontiformes; family Protopteridae; genus Protopterus; species Protopterus annectens. The sequence goes on from NC_056726.1 coordinate 1,532,572,671, forward strand.
GAAATTAATCTTTGAATAGGCAATGTTCACTTCATTAATGGAGGTAGTAACATACTGTTCAGTGTCATGTAGAATATCAAACATAGCTGCCTCATAGTTACAACCATACATCAATACCACCCCCCCTTTGTCTGGCTTCATGATTCTTATCTTATCTGCTTTCATAAGATTCATTAATTGCCAGCATTCTGGGGATAAATTCTGAACCCTTGAAGTGTGAGTTAGGTAGTCTTTGAAGTGGAATGACAATTTATATGAGTGTGACTTTTTGAATTACAACTTGGTTATCTGTTGAACAGTATTTTGTTCAATTCATGTACTTTTCAAACAGTACACAAAGCACTTTGCACTTTAAAAGGAGATTAATGAGTTAATTTTGTTCAAACTAATGATGCTTGTTAATTGACTGCATTATATAAGTTTACGCACATCCTTTAGGTAATTTGTCTTGAAAAAGCCTGATATTAATCAGGCGAAAGTGCTTGTTTTATCGTATGTTTCTAAGAGAGTTTTCGCATCGCATTAAAGCATTTTGGATTATTTGGCTGTTTCTATTGTCGTGGTGTTTAAAATACAATCCCTCAATAAACATACAAGGCAAGCTTCAAAATACAAAATGGCAAGGATTCCAAAGACAGCACTAAAGCTTTCTTTAGTGTTGTTTATAATCTATAGGGGAAATCTCAGATTGGGTCACAGTTAATGTAAATGGTCACAAAGTACACTTATCTGACTGACATTACAAATTCCTTGTCAGACAGTTTGAATGCGGATTTCACTACCCTGTTGTTACACAAGGGCCACATTTCCAGACCTGAAGAATGTAAAACCTAATGAATCACAGACACTCTAGTTAAAACATCTCTTTACCAAAGCCCAAACCACAGTGGCAATGGTACTGGACAGTGTCCCTGGCTGTGCCATACACAAGCTGACATATGAAGTCACCACTCACCTAAACACTCTGTCCAGATGCAGCCTCTATACAGGTTACATACTTCTGGAATGATGCACGGTAATGGTGTTCACAGTCCACAAGGGTTGAGCTACAACATCTTCTTCTTCTTCTCCTTTCAGATGCTCCCATTAGGGGTCGCCACAGTAGATCATCTGTTTCCATTTCTTCCTGCCCTCTGCATCTTGCGCTGTCACACCATCCACCTGCATGTCCTCTCTCACCACAGCCATAAACCTCATCTTAGGCATTCCTCTTTTCCTGTTACCTGGAGGCTTCATCCTTAGCATCTATTTCACAATATACTCTGCATCCCTCCTCAGCACATGTACAAACCAACTTAATCCTGCCTATTTGGCTTGGTCTATTAACCTCCAAAACTGGCCTGACCCTCTAATATACTTATTCTTAAACCTGTCCACCCTCATCACACCCAGTGCAAATGTTAACATAAATTGATTAAGGGTAGAACTACAATAGATCCTGGAAACTCTCACCCTATAAGCCAGACAAATGTTATCTGGAAGGCTATGGAGCACAGCATTACGGAACTTATTAACCGAGACATTATGAACCTGCAAACACTGTACCATACCCACTTAGGTTCTCTAAAGGCCAGATCATGGCTCCTACACCTAGTAGACTCCAAGCCAGTTAACAAGGCTATAGGTGAGGGAGGGGAGGTCAACACAGCCAAGCTATAGCTCACCAGCAATTCATACCCATCCCATATTCTTGTATTATACATAACCTCAACAGACTGACCATAAACGATTGTTAGATGATGGCTTGACAACTGACACACGGATGTCGGACACACAGTAACATTTGCAGCCTCCATGTACTATTCTATGCCAGTAACAAGTGGTATTCACCTGCACTCAGTCCTGGGACCTCTCCTGCTTGGCATATAGCTTTCTTAGGTACACACAAACACAGTAGGGATATGTCTGCCCACATTTGATGAAAATGCATACTGTGGGCTATACTTTATTCTCCAGATGACACGCACATCCCCCAAAAGGGTATCATAGAGACAGATACTTGGTGTCAAACTCATGCTGTAAATCTATAAGCCAAAGAAAGCATAGTTATCCACTTTTAGAAAACAAAGTATCCCCAGAGTACCACATAGGTAGTAGCCCCCAAAATGTGGAACAGGTTCTAATGTATACATAGAGCCATGTGTTTAGTCATCTCTCCTTTGATAATCACATTACCAACGGGTTTTGGAAATCTCTCTGTGGAGTACATAAGCAATAAAGGGTTTACATGCAGATCCACAAAGGTTGTTGCACACCTATAATGATTAGTCATCTTTGCCAGACTTTGCTTGCTTTGGAACAGGTTTCAAATATACCTTAAGCAGAAACCCTCACTCACACTCTTCAATGGAAACCATGATGAGTGGATGTGAAACAGAAGATGTAGCCCAGGGATCACTGCAGTGGCTAAGCTTGTCACAAGCATGTAGAAGTGACCTAAGGTCTGGAAAGCGTCATCACGCTCTCGCAAAGATAACAGATGCATTCATGGAGAAAGCAGAGTACCCAGCTATGAAATAATTGAGGTCACATATATGTATATGGATTTGCCCCACAGCTACCTTATATGTGTAATGCACATGCAGTTGCCATTGTGATATGTCATACACTAGAAAAATCAAAACACACTCCCCATTGAGCAGCAGCATCACACACCTGGAACACACACACACACAGTCAGCAAGTGTGAGATTCAAACTCCCTCCTAACTCCATTATGATACTACAGCAGTATGCATTTACACAACGTGCTATGCACATTACTGGGATTTTGCTTTTCCACAGGTATATTTGTAGGATGGTGACATCATCAGACTTGACAAAGATGAGTATACCACTTTTAAGGGGTATGAGTAGTCTCCAAAAAGGTTGCTCCTCCTCAGGGAGACACACACACAGTTAGCAAGTGCAGGACTAGAACCCCTACCTAATTATATTATGATACTACAACAGTATGCATTTACACGACACGTTACACACATTATTGAAACTTCATCTTTCCACAGGTATATTTGTAGGATGGTGACATCATCAGACTTGACAAAGATGAGTTTAAGGGGTGTGAGTAGTCTCCAAAAAGGTTGCTCCTCCTCGGGGAGACACACACAGTTACCAAGGGCAGGATTTAAATCCCTACCTAACTACATTATGATAATACAGCAGTATGCATTTACACGACGCTCTAGACACATTACTGAGATTTCACCTTTCCACGGGTATATTTGTAGGATGGTGACATCATCAGACTTGACAAAGATGAGTATACCACTTTTAGGGGTGTGTGTAGTCTCCAAAAAGGTTACCGTTTCTTCCCAGGAGGGCACACACACTCTCACAGTTGGCAAGTGCAGGATTCGAACCCCTACTTAACGACATTATGCATTTACATGACACGCTATACACATCGCTGGGATGTCTCTTTTCTACAGGTATATTTGTAGGATGGAGACATCATCAGACTTGACAAAGATGAGTATACCACTTTTAAGGGGTGTGAGTAGTCTCCAAAACAGCTGCTCCTCCCCTGGGGGAGACATACCCTCACACACAGTTGGCAAGTGCAGGATTTGAACCACTATCTAATTATATCATGATACTACAACAGTATGCATTTACACGACATACTATACACATTACAGAGATTTCTCTTTTCCACAGGTATATTTGTAGGATGGTGACATCATTGACAAAGATGAGTATACCACTTTTAAGGGGTGTGACTAGTCTTCAAAAAGGTTGCTCTTCCCCAGGGAGACACACACACACACACAGTTGGTAAGTGCAGGATTTGAACCCTTATCTAGCTACATTATGATACTACAGCAGTATGCATTCCCATGATGCACTATACACATTACTGGGATTGCTTTTTTCCACAGGTATATTTGTAGGATGGTGATATCATCAGACTTGATAAAGATAAGTATACCACTTTTAAGGGGTGTGAGTAGTCTCCAAAAAGGTTGCTCTCTCCCCAGAGAGAGACAGACAGACACACACACACACACACACACACACACACACACACACACACACACACACAGTTGGCAAGTGCGGTATTCTTAATCCAAACTAAGTATGTCTTTACACTTCAGCAAGCAATATGGAGTTACAGGGTGCAATACAGACATTTCTTGCGGACAGTTTGCCCAAAGGTTTTTTTCACATTTGCTAACCTCAGCAGGCTTATCATACTAGGTGTATTGTGAGTGTATTGTATGCATAGGCCATGACCATATCATATATGGGTTGATGCACCACATGCTGGCACACACAGGGTCAAACTGGTGGCTAAGCTCTGTCAACCCAATACTGGACAATACAGTCAGGAAGAGTAGGGTCATACAACCACAACACCAACTGTCTCACATAGACCTACAATATAAGCACCAGCAAAACAAACACATATTACCATACTCGGAGAATACAAATATTAATCTGAAAAAGCGAGAGTGTCCTCTTAAGCAGACAAGCAAGCAACATGCACCTCCAAGCTCATGCCAGAAAACACATAATACACCAAAGCAGTGTGCCTCACAACAGGCCCTAAGGCAAAACAACATACCCAACACACTAGTAATAGGTGACTTCATAGTCAGGCACACAGATGTTCCACTCACTCGGCTGGACAAGGGGAAGGTTACTGTCAGTTGTCTGTCAGGTGCTATGATCTGCCACATAACAAGTGCTTACATCACTCCAGAACAGGTACATATATGACGTGTTCTTTATACATGTCAGTGTGAATGATCTGAGACATACCTCCCAGGACAACATGACAAGAGATATATATTAGCTCTATGATCATATAGCCCAGGTTGGTATGATCCTGACCTTGAGTAGCATCTTAACTTCACCTACATGATACTGCAATATAACAGAAAGATGATAAACCTCAACAATTGGCTGAAATTCTGGTGTCATTCAAAGGGGATCAAGTCTCTGTCTGCCTGTGATGACATGATAGACAAGCCTCGTTGCTTCACTACAGATGGTTTGCACCTGTTGCCCCGATGCTTCTAAATACTGGCCAAGGCTCTTGCTGTCCCCATATTACCTTTTCTAGGCAAGGCTCAAAGGTTCATAGGTTCATAGGTAGGTACTAGACTATCAGCCCTAGGGCCTATACAAGCCCAGCCAAAAAGGTACCCTGGCTTTTGCCACCCAAAAAATTTATTTTCCTGTGTCACTGTCGAGCAGAGACACAGAAGTGATCCCCCGGGTGAATTTCCTATTTCCCATCCAATCATCAAGATTTTTCTTAATGAGTGCTAATGAGGAGCTTTGTGTGATATAGATAGGTAGTTTATTCTGGAGTATGGGAAGTCTCTGGGACAGGAATCTATCCCTCCAGCATATTCTGTTTATTGTGGTGACAAGGTTTAGGTCCCCTAGAGCGTGTAGGTTCATAAGTTCATAGGTAGGTACTAGGCTATCTTCCCAAGGGCATTTATAAGCCTAGCCAGAATGTGTTGGCTTTCACCTCCCTTTTAAATTAGTTTCCTGGGCCTCTGTCTAGCAGGGCCACTGAAGTGATCCCAGGGGTAAATTTACAATTTCCTATCCACTCGTCAAGATTCCTCTTGAAGAGAGTCAGCGAGGGGCTCTGCCTAACATAAACTGGGATTCTATTCCAGAGCGAGGGAAGTCTCTGGGACAGGAACTTATCCCTCCAGCATGTCCTGTTTATTGTTGTGCTGTGGTTTAATTCACTGGAGCATGTAGCTCTAAGACATTTGGTTTTCTTGAGGTGGAGCATGTCCATTAATTCCGGGTTGGACATGGCCTTATATGTCAGGCATAGATCACCTCTGAGCAGGCAGTAAGCAACCGAGTAGAGCTGGAGTTTCTTTAGTCAAGCTGCATAGGGTATCTCTTTGAGGCCCATGATCCTCTTGGTGAGATACTTCTGTGGTCTTACCAGCTGTTGTATGTGCCGATTAAGGTACATACCAAATGGGGCATTGTACTCTATTATGGGCCTAATGAGTGATGAGTAGAGGGGCACAATTACCTCTCTTGATCTAGAGGTGAACCCTTTCGTTATTAGGTGGGCTACATAGAAGGTATTTCTAACCACTTTGGCAATGTGATTATCAAAGGAGAGGTTACTATCTACCTGGGTCCCCAGGTCCCTAATTACATTTTCCATACCTAGTGGATTACCACCTATGAGGTGATTTGTGGGCACTTTGTTTTTTCCAAAGGGGATGACTATGCATTTTTTGGTATTCAGCTTGAGGCCATGGTTTTGACACCAGGTATCTGTCTCTGTAAGACCCTTCTGGAGGATGTCTGTGTCAGCCGGAGAGTCGATTATGGCCCCCAGTTTGCAGTCATCTGCGAACTTGGTCAGCCATAGTCCTCCCGTGCATGCCTGTACCTCAGAGAAGTATATACTGAACAGGAGGGGTTCCAAGACCAAGCCCTATGGGATGCCACTTGTGACTGGTTTACAGTCGGACATGGCACCCGCAACTCTGACCATGTGTGTTCTATCTGTGAGCCAGTTGGCCACCCATCTCATGACATAGGGGTTAATGTTCAAGCTGGTAAGCTTGTCTATGATGCCAGAGTGGGGAATGGTGTCGAAGGCCTTAGTGAGATCCAGGTAGGCTGTGTGGACTACCTTCCCTTCATCTATGGCCTTGGTAACTGTTTCAAAGAAGTCAACTAGATTTAGGAGGCAGGATCTGCCTTTAACAAAGCCAAATTGGGTAGGGTCCAGTGTCTGGAGGTTCCCAATGTCTCTGTTTATGAGTTCCATGAAAGTTCGCTCCATAGCTTTGCAGACCAGGCTGGTCAGGCTTATAGGGAGATAGTTCCCAGGTTCTGTTGTGGCACCACCTTTGTGGAGCAGAATGACTGTTGGTGTACGCCATTCTTTGGGTACATAACCTGTGGTAAGGCTGAGTCTGAACAGTGAATTTAGGTGAGGGTTTAGTTCCTTTTGGAGTTCGTGTAAGATGCAGCCTGGGACACCATCCAGTCCCATTGATACTGTGTTCTTAGCTTTGGAGAGGGCTGTTTTTACCTGCATTTCCATGATATCTGGGGCTCTGCATGCTTCTGGAATGGACACAGGCCCTTTTGGGGGTGAGGGGGTGAAGTTTGCACTGAACTTGTCCACCAGGATGTTGGCAATGTCAGTTGGTTCAGTGTATTTTTTGCCATTTTGCAGTAGCTCAGAGCATATCTGAGAGTTGCCACCTAAATGTTCGATATAGCTAAAGAAGGCTTTGTTGTTATCTTTAGATTCCTTGGCAATTTTTCTTTAGAAACTGGCCTTGGATGATTTTATGAGCGATCATAGTTTCTTGCTAATAATGTCAGTGATGCCTTTCCTTTTTGGAATTTTGCTCTATCATGTAGTAGTTTCCTCCTTCTGTTGTATAGCTTATTTATGGCCAAGGACCAACAGACTGGTTTCCTCTTTTTGGAGGAGTGAGTCTTGGTTTTACTTGGGATGGCTCGATCCATGCATCCCTGTAGATGCTCATAGAATATACTTGTAAATGATTCTGCAGTTTGGATAGCATTATCCTGTAGCAAGGGGGCTTTAAAACTTGAGAAATGTGAAGTTTGCTTTTGAAAAGTTTTTTACAGTGGTTTCCTTGACTGGGGGTGGGGACGAGATGTGGATGTTCAGTGTGATTACTTTATGATCTGATCTTAGCAGTGAGGGGTTTACCTCTGGTGTGGAACACTGATCCCCCATGTTGGTGATGATCAGTTCCAGTATGTTGTCACCTCTAGTGGGTATGGTGACCAAGCTGTTCCAGGGCATTTGAGTTTATAAACTCTAGGAAGAATTGTGAAAAGGAGTTTGTACTTGAGTAGTTCACCCAGGCAATGTCTGGGTAGTTTAAATCTCCTAATATAATGGTGTTTGATAGGACCTTTATATTTTCCAGTGTTCTCAGGAATGCTGAGTGAGGGTCCTGAGACAAGGTAGGTGATCTGTAGCAGGCTACAATCTGATAAGCAGCTTTGTCCACTGTTAGTCGCACTTGGATGGTCTCCGAGGCCTCATGCTGTGCCACTAACCTGGAGGTGTGGGTATCCTTTATGAAAATGGATACACCCCCTCCTTTTGTATTTCGGTACAGGTTTTGAGGCAGCAGCTCGGAGGTATTGGGATTTCTTTAAGTGGAGCAAGTCCAACCGCTCTGTGTTTGACATAGCTTTGTATGTTAGGCAGAGATCACCTCTGAGTAGGCGATATGCAACAGAGTAAAGCTGGAGTGTTTTGAGACGGTCTGTGTAGGGCATGTATTTGAGGTTGCTAATCCCCTTTGTGACGTATTTCTGTGGGCTTTCCAGTTGTTGTAGATGTCTTTTGAGGTACATACCAAAAGGGGCGCTGTACTCTATAATGGGTCTAATGAGTGATGAGTAGAGGGGAACAATGACCTCTTTTTTTCTGCATGAGAAACCTTTTTTGCTGAGGTGTGCCACATAGAAGGATTTCCTGACTACTGTGATGATGTGATTATCAAAGGAGAGACTACTGTCCACCTGTGTCCCAAGGTCTCATCACACTTTTAGTGTTAAGTATACTACCGCCTATGTTGTAGTTCATGGGTACAGAGTTTTTACCAAAGGGGATGGCAATGCACTTTTTGGCATTGAGCTTGAGGCCATGGCACCAGGCATCTGTCTCAGTGAGGCCCTTTTGTAGGATGTCCACATCGTTAGTAGTTTTGATTATAGCTCCTAGTTTGCAGTCATCTGGGAACTTCATTAGCCAAAGACCTTCTGTGTTAGCCTGTACTTCAGGGAAGTAGATACCAAACAGGAGAGGACCCAGGACTGAACCCTGTGGTACTCCACTTATCACTGGTCTGAAGTCGGATTTGGAGTTTGCTGCTTTCACAGTGTGGGTTCTGTCAGTGAGCCAGTTGGCAACCCATCTTGTGTCTTAGGGATTTATACCTAGTTTAGTGAGTTTATCTATAATTCCAGAATGGGGGATGGTGTCGAAAGCCTTGGCAAGATCTAGATAGGCTGTGTGAACCACCTTACCCTTGTCTACGGCTTTGGTGACTGCTTCAAAGATGTCTATCAGGTTTAGGAGACTTGATCTGCCTTTTACAAACCCGAACTGGTTGTGGTCCAGACTTTGGAGATTACCAATGTCTTTGTTTATAACTTCCATGATGATACGTTCCATGGCCTTGCAGACCAGGCTCATCAGGCTAATGAGGCACTAGTTCCTGGGGTCCGTGGTGGCTCCCCCCTTTTGTAGTGGGATAACCGTCACTGTGCACCATTCAGCAGGCACAAAGCCTGAGGTGAGGCTGTGATTGAACATGGTACTTAGGTGTGGTGCCAATTCATTCTGTAGTTTGTGTAAAACGCAGCCTGGGATGTTATCTGGTCCCATGGATGCTGTGTTCCTGGCTTTGGAGAGTGTTTTTTTGCTGTGCAGCTGTGATGACAGCAACTTTGCATTCTTCCGGTATAGAGATGGGCTCTTTCATGGGTGAGGGGGCGGTAAAGTTAGCACTGATCCTGTCTGCCAGGATGTTGGCAATATCAGTTGGGTCTGTATATTTAGTGCCATTGTGCTGTAACTCAGAGCAGATCTGTGTTGCCATTGAGATTCTTGACATAGCTATAGAATGCTTTGTGGTTGCTTTAGAATCAGTGGCAGTTTTGTTTTCGCAACTAGCTTTGGAGGATTTTATCAAGGATCACAGCTTGTTACTGAGGCTGACCAGGGAGCTCCTCTGCTCATGGGATTTTACCCTCTTTTGCAACAGTTTCTTCCTTCTGTTGTCCAGTTTGTTTATGGCAGGGGACCACTAGATTGGCTTCCTTTTCTTAGAGGATAGCGTCTTGGGTCTGTTTGGGATAGCACGATCCATGCACTCATGTAAGTGCTTATAAAGTGCAATTCTGTAGGATTCAGTAGTCGTAACTGTATTGTCCATCTGCATGGTGGGTGTCCTGAAGTTCACCACTTCTGTCTTCAGAAGCATGAAACTGGCTTTGGAGAATTTTTTTAACATGGTTTCCTTAATGGGGGTGGGGGCAGAATGTGGATATGTAGGGTAATTAGCTTATGGTCAGATCAGACCAATGAGGCATTGACTTCAGGTGTGGAACACCGGTCACTCAGGACAAACCAAACACCGTAACCAACACAAATAACCACAAAGTGAGCTAAATGCTACTCATTGCCAGAAGTCTCAGCCTCCAAATGCACACACTCGAGGCACATCTCAGTATGGAGAATATTGATATTTGTGCAGTAACAGAAACCTAGTTCAAGGCTCCAGAGAGAAAACCAGCACTACCAGGATACTACTCATTCCATACCTTCCAGCATCAGAACCTGGATCATAGCACATAGGCTAGGGATGTATCCATATTCATCAAGGATACCTACACCTCTCTCTACATCCTCTCTACAGGATATGTACCCATAGAATGTTGCACAGCAATGTTCTTCCCACTCCACAGGTGTGGGGCCACAAAAGACCCTTGGCATTCACGCTTTATGAGCCTGATGAATCTGATCTGCAAGCCAATGGAGCCAATCATAATGGAAGTCAACAATAAAGACATTGGGAGCCTTCACACAGTTGAGCACACCTAGTCTGGCTTCGTCAAATGTAGATCACACCTCCTGAACTGGGTGGATTTCTTTGAGACAGTTACCCAGGCTGCAGGTGATTGAAATGAGCTCCACACAGCCTACCTATACCTCGATAAGGCCTTTGACACCATTCCCCAGTCAGGTATCATAGATGAGCTCACCAATCTGGGCATGAATCCATACATCACATGATGGATTGCAAACTGGCTCACCCAGAAATTAAGAGTTGCTGGCTACATGTCAGACTCTACATCGGTAACAACTGGTGTCTCCCATGGTTCAGTCCTGGAGTCCCTCCTGTTTGGTATAGACTTCTCAAAAGTACATGCCAACACAGGAGTGTTGTGGTTGACTAAATTTGCTGGGAACTGTAAAGTATTTGTCATAATAGATTCCCCGGATGACACAAATATACTCCAGAAGGGACTCTATGAGACAGATGTGTGGTGTCAGAATCATGGTCTCAAGCTCAATGTGGAAGAATGCATAGTAATCCCTTTTGGTGAAAACAAAGTACCCACAAACTACCACATAGGTGTTACCCCCTAAAAACTGACAAGGTAATAAGGGATCTGGGGGCACAAGTAGATAGTCATCTTTCCTTTGACAACCATGTTGCCAAAGTGATTAGGAAATCCTATGTGTCCCATCTATTCAACAACGGGTTTGCATCAGGATCAAAAGAGGTAGTGGTGGCCCTCTAATCTTACGTCATCAAATCCATCATTGAGTACAATGCACCATTTTGGATGCACTCGACTAAGCATATCCAGCAGCTGTAGAGACCACAGAGGTACCTCACCAAGAGGATTACTGGTCTCAAACAGTTGTGTTATGCAACACAACTGGTAAAACTAAATCTGTTCTTTGTTGCATACCACATACTCAGAGGCACACTCTGCCTAACATACAGAGCCATGTCCAACACATAACTATTGAACATGCTCCATCTATGGATAAAAAAATTGAGTCACACTACACACTCTAGGGATATGAACCTCATCACAACAATTAATACAACATGCTGGTGGGATACAGTACCATCCCAGACACTTGCCTTACTATGGAACAGAGTCCCAATGTACATCAGACAGAGCCCCTTGCTGACTGACACTCTTCAATAGGAACCTTGATGAGTGGATGGGAAACAGACAACTCACACCAAGCATCACATCAGCAGCCCCAGTAGAAGGGGTCTTAGGGTACTAACTATTAAAACTTGGGCTTAGGAGACTACCCAATGGGGTGGTGAAAGCTGCACAACTTGCGTAGGCTAGTATATGCCTTCATGAAGACAGTCTACTACATACCTATGCACCTATGTGACAGGTACATGTCTACAGATAGTAGATGTGTACTTCATTGTACAGTCATCTTGTACAGCAGGCACATGGACCACATACACTGTAATGCTTACAGATACAGGTGGCTGTTATGTACAGTGGGTGAGATGTGCACCTCATGTCTTTTGTGCCATTGGGATGTGTGCTGGGTGGGACAGTCCTGGATGGCTCCCTGTCATGGTCACCCTCTTACACACATCTCTGCCCATCTATCTTTGGGTTATTATACTGTGTTTCCCCTACATGTATATAGATACATAGGTAGGTAATAGGCTATCTGCCTGAAAGCATATATTAGTATGGCCAGAGTGTGCAGCTATCACCACACATGGGGTTAGTTCCCTAGGCCTCTGTGTAGCAGAGCTGATGAAGTGATCTATGGTGTGACAGTTCAGTTTCACATACACTCATCAAGGCTCCTCTGGAAGAGTGTTAGTGAGGGACTCAGCTTAATGTAGGTTGGGAGCCTGTTCCAAAACAAGGGAAGTCTGTGAGTTAGTAATGTATCCCTCCAACATGTTCTATTTATTGGTGTGATGATGATATCCCTAGAGCATGTGGCACAGTGAGCTTGGGTTTACTTCAGATAGCGCATGTACATCAGTTCTGCATTGTTCATGGATCTGTCTGTTGGGCAGAGATCACCTGAGCAGAAAGTATGCAACAGAGTACAGATTGAGTTAACTTTAGTCTTGTTGCATGGGGCAACTGTTTGAGGCCAGTAATCCTCTTGTTGAGGTACTTCAGTGGTCTTTCCAGCTGCTGAAGGTGCCTATTCAGATTCATCACAAGTGTGTCGTGGTACTCTCTGATGGGTCTGATGACTGATGAGTAGAGGGAACCTCCTTTGATCTACATGCAAAGACTTTGGCAATTTGTGGGAACACATAGCATGATTTTCTAACCACTTTGTGAATGTGTTTCTGGAAGTAGAGATGACTATCCACATGTGTCCATAGATCCCTTATTATTACCTCCATATTTAGGGTGTTGGCACATATGTGGTATTTGTATGACTGTAGCTCAAGGCTATCATTTTGACACCACATCTGTCTGACTGATACCCTTTTTAAGGATGTCTCTGTTGTCCGAAACATCGATTATGACAACCTTTTTGCAGTCATCCACAAACTTTGCTAACCATAGCCCTCGTGTGTTTGACTGTATTTCTGAAAAGTATACACCAGACAGGAGGGGTCACAAGACTGAGCCATGGGGGACAGCAGTTGTTACGAGATTACAGTCCAACAGGGAGACCACAATTCCTACCTTGTAGAATCTATCTGTGGCCCAGTTGGCAATCCATCAGATGACATGTGTGTTTATGCACAGGTTGTTGATTTTGTGGCTATGACATGTGTGTGGGATGTTGGAAAAGGGCTTTTCAAGGTCTATGTAGGTTCATAGGTTCATAGGTTCATACTAGGCTATCTGCTCTGGGGCATTTATAAGCCTAGCCCAATTGTGTTTGGCTTACGACACCCCTTGATTTGAGTATACTGTGCCCTTTTTAAAGTTTAGTTTACTGTGCCTCTGTCTAATAGTGACATGGAAATAATCCCCGGGACAAACCTATGATCCCCCATCCACTCATCAAGATTCTTCTTGAAGAGAGTCAGTGAGGTGCTCTGCCTAACATGAATTGGAATTCTATTCCAGAGCGAAGGGAGCCTCTGGGTTATGAATCTGTCCCTCCAGCATGTTCTATTTATTTCTGTGCTGAGGTTCAAGTCCATCGAGCGCGTGGCTCTAAGGGATTTAGATTTACTGAGGTGGAGCATGTCCATTAATTCTGGGTTGGCCATAGCTTTATATGTCAGGCATAGATCGCCTCGAAGTAGGCGGTATGCAACTGAGTACAGCTGGAGTTTTTTTAACCAAGCAGCATATGGCATCTGTTTGAGTCCCTTGATCCTCCTGGTGAGGTACTTTTGGGGCCTTTCTAATTGCTGCAGGTGTCAGGTAAGGTACATCCCAAAGGGGGCATTGTATTCTATGATGGGCCTGATGAGGGATGAATAAAGGGGCACGATTACCTCTCTTGATCTAGATGTGAATCCTTTCATGATGAGGTGGGCTATGTAGAAGGTCTTTCTAACCACTTTGGCAATGTGGTTGTCAAAGGAGAGATTGCTATCAACTTGGGTCCCCAGATCCCTAATTACTTTCTCTGTACTTAATGGGTTACCACCTATGTGGTAATTTGTGGGCACATTGTTTTTGCCAAAGGGTATGACTATAAACTTTTTGGCATTTAGCTTTAGATCATGGCTCTGGCACCAGTTGTCCGTCTCTGCGAGACCTTTCTGAAGGATGTTTGTGTCAGCTGGAGAGTCGATTATGGCGCCCAGTTTGCAGTCATCTGTGAACTTGGTGAGCCATAGTCCTCCCACGTTGGCCTGTACCTCAGAAAAGCAAATACCGAACAAGAGAGGTCCCAGGACAGAACCTTGTGGGATGCCACTTGTGACTGGTTTCGAGTCTGACATGGCTCCAGCAACTCTGACTCTGTGGGTTCTGTCTTTGAGCCAGTTTGCAACCCATCTTGTGACATAGGGGTTTATAATTAGGCTGGATAGCTTATCTGTGACGCCCAAGTGGGGTATTGTGTAAAATGCCTTTGTGAGGTCCAGATAGGCTGTGTGGACTACCTTCCTTTCATCTATGGCCTTGGTGACTGTTTCGAAGAAGTCGACCAGGTTCAAAAGGCAGGATCTGCCCTTGATGAAGCCAAATTGGATAGGATCTAGTGTCTGTAGGTCCCCAATATCTTTGTTTATGAGTTCCATGATGATCCTCTCCATAGCCTTGCAGACTAGGCTAGTCAGGCTTATGGGGCAATAGTTTCTAGGGTCCGCAGAGGCGCCACCTTTGTGGAGTGGGACCACTGTTGCTGTACGCCATTCTTTGGGCACATATCCTGTAGTGAGGCTGAGATTGTACAGCAGTTTTACTTGAGGGATTAGTTCTTCTTGGAGTTCATGTAGGGCCAACCGGACGCCATCTGGTCCCATGGAAGCAGTGTTTTTTGCTTTGGAGAGGGCGGCCTTCACCTGAGCATCAGAGATGTTTGGGAGACTGCACTCTGCTGGGATAGATATTTGCTCTTTTGGGGGGGGGGGGACGTTTGCACTGAACCTGTCTGCCAGGATATTGGTGATGTCTGTGGGTTCAATGTATTTTTTGTCGTTTAGAATCAACTCAGAACAAGTCTGGGAGTTGCATCCCAGGTTCCTAACATAACTGAAAAAAGCCTTATGATTGTCTTTAGTATCCTGTGCAATTTTTCTCTCGATGCTGGCCTTAGAGGATTTTATGAGGGATCGTAATTTTTTGCTAGTACTGATCAAAGATGCTTTCCCTTTAAGGGATTTTGCTGTATCATGTAGTAGCTTCCTCCTTCTGTTTTACAGTTTATTTATGGCTGGGGTCCACCAGACTGGACGCCTGCCTTTGGATGATTGGGTCTTGATTTTGTTTGGGATAGCATGATCCATGCATTCCTGGAGATGTCCGTAGAATGCGTTTATATAGGATTCTGCAGTTTGGGCCGTAGTTTCCACTGGTCCTGGGGCCTTGAAGGATTCCACTTCGGTTTTGAGAAGTGTGAAGTTCACTTTTGAGAAGTTTTTCACTGTGGTTTTCTGGGCTGGGGGTGGGGTCGGGATGTGGATATCCAGTGAAATTAATTTATGGTCTGATCTTACCAATGAGGGATATACTTCTGGTATGGAGCATAGAGTCCCCATGTTGGTAATGATCAGGTCTAGTATGTTTTCCCCTCTTGTGGGAGTGGTGACTAGTTGTTCCATAGCATTTGAGTTTATAAATTCCAGGAACCTTTGGGCTAAGGTGCTGGGGCTTGAGTAATGCTCCCGGTCTATGTTTGGGTAGTTGAAGTCACCCAATATAATGGTGTTCGGAGAGAACTTCATGTTCTTCAATGTTTTCAGGAAAGCCGAGTGGGATTCCTGACTTTGAGAAGGTGGTCTGTAGGATGCTATAAATTGAAAAGCAGTCTTGCCCACTGTCAGTTGCACATGGATGGTCTTCGATACTTTGTGCAATGCCACTAACCTGGAGGTGTGGATATCCTTGATAAATATGGAAACTCCCCCTCCTTTTGTGGTTTGGTCTGGATTTTGGAGCCGAAAAGCATGATATGCGGTATAACCTGGTAGTGCTGGGGTGCTCTCTGGAGCCTTGAACCAGGTTTCTGTCACTGCACAGATATCGATGTTCTCCATACTGTAGGCGTGTGTAGTTAATTTCATTGATGTATGTCCTGGGTGGCTGCCTTGAAAATTGTGTAGCAGGTTTAGGAACCATGGTCTGCCCCTGACCAAACCAAAATGGGTAGGGTTGGGTGTTTGTAGGCTCCCAATAGCTCTGTTTATGAGTTCCATAATGATGGACTCCATGGCCTTGCAGATCAGGCTTATTAGACTTATAAGACAATAGTTCACATGGTCTGTTATGCACCAACACTTGTGGAGTGTGCCAAACATTGCAGTAACTCATTCAACAGTTGCATATCCTGTACAGAGGGTGAGTTTCAACAGACTGTTCAGGTGCAGGGTCTGTTTGTTTTGGAGTTCACATATGACACAGCCAGGGAAACCATGTTATCCCATAGACGCCGTGTTTTTAGGTTTTGATAGAACTGTTTAACCATTGTATATGTGATTTCTGGGTTTTCACAATCTCCAGGTATGGTAATGGGCCCTTTTGTCAGTGAGAGGGGGGAAAATATGTATGAACCTGTCTGACAAGATGTTGGCAATGTCAGTCATGTACATGTATTCATTTACACTTTGCACTGAACATATATGACTTTACATTGGTATTTATGACATAGCGAAAGAAAGCTTCATGGTTCTCTATGGACTCTTTGACAATATTTTGCCAGAACATGGCTTGGATAATGTTAGGAGTGCTCATTGTTTCTTGATGATACTGATCGGAGATTTATTGATCTTCTTTGGATTTTCACTTTCTTTGAACAACTTACATACTTGTAGTACATAGTTTGATTATGACAGGGGTCCAATATATTATATGGGTCTGTTTTCATATCACTGTGTGCACAAGGCAGGATTGGTGAATAGTGACAAGTGTCTGGAGTAAGAACTGCAACTGGCAGATATGTGTGGCCCACTGCTGTACTCAGACATGGCCTAAGTGTGTCAGCATGCCCAATATGACCTTTCAGTATGTTGCTGACTGACATTTGCTTTGTTTGTTTGTGTGTGAGCATGCCCAGTATGACCTTTCAGTATGTTGCTGACTGAAATTTGCCAAATTTGTTTAAGTGTGTGAGCATGCCCACTATGGGCATATATACTATATGTGTGTGAAAAATCAAGTTGGTTTTTACTTCAGGGCTCACCTTTGTGTTGTACATCGACAGGAAGCATGCTGTGCCTGCAGGGCGTCCATAAGTCAATTTGCATAGACTTATCAACATTTCTACATACGGGGGGGGGGGGGGCAGCTATTATTTGTACATTTCTACCAGGGGTGCACACCTGATTGTTACTGTGGGTGTACATAAGATGAGGGATACACCTGACACTTATGCACATTTGCTAGGTCTGCACTGCTATGTCAGGTACTCCATTTCACTCTGTACTGTTGTATCTCTTACTGGCTTGAGGCATACCAATGTACTACAGACCTTAGCTTCCAATTACACGCATATTAGTTTGTGACTTCATAGCCTACCCAACCCACATCACACTGCCTGGCCTGCTGTTATCTGTCTGCATAGGCCTGGGGGGAGGTTACTCATATGCCTCTTCAGAGGGCATGATACAGCATTTGTTTGTGTTTGCGTTTGTCTACAACAGGCCTGCTGGCTGTGACTGTTAGGTATGTGACCCCCCCAACTGGTATGTGTGAGTGACTTAAGTTGTGTCTGTGCCAGTGAAATGCTGTCATGGCTTAATGGTTCAGTACTGTGACTATAGTGCACAGTATCTGAGTTTGAGCCCTGTCACTGCTTTTTATTTTCCTGCTGGGCAGGCCTGACTGGTTAAGGAACAGTAAAGCAGGTGTGAGCGTGTTTACCCGACTTTGCTCGACTTTGCCCAACATTGCTCAACTTTGCCAGATGTTGCCTGACGTTCTGCTGGTTTGCGCGGAGCACAGCTACGTGCAATTGTATTTAAATATGCTCAAGACTGGTAAAATGTGCTTAGCAGTGCTTTATATTGCTTAGAATTGGGCACTCATGCCTCAGGTGGTGCTACAGGTCTGCTTATGTCGGATGCACATAGTACACTCCCTATACATGTTTGAAAACAGGTAGTGTCAAGTTAGGCATCCCTTTTACTTTATGTGTGAGTCAGAGAGAGGTGTCATTTCCAGGGTTCCTACTGAGTCAGTGTATGTGCTATGCATTGCTTCTTTGCCAAGGCCAAGGAATACTGGGCATGCCTCCTTCTGCCTACTGGGGCAGGCTCAGGTTATTCCTGCTCCGAGTCACCCTGTGCCTGTGCAGGCCTTGGCAATGGTGGGGACCTGTTTGGCCCTACCCCATGCTGTTCCTGCTGCAGCTGTTTCCACAGGATCATACTGTGTAGCATGGCACATACCATAACAATTTGGGTACATGTAGTTGGTGAGTACTGCAAGGCTCCACCAGATGTGTCCAGGCACTGGAACCATGACTTGAGCATCCCAAACACACGCTCAGTTATGTTTCTTGTTTGTGCATGTGCCTCATTATGGAGTTCTTGTTCAGGTGTGTGTGCATTTCTGATGGGTGTCATCAGCCACGGCTCCAGTGCGTATCCAGCATCTCCCACTAGGTGACCATCAGGGGTGTCCCCATTGGCAAATCTCTGGTACAGCTGCGTCAGATGCCAGATGTGGGAATCGTGATAGCTTCCAGGGCAGCCAGCACACACATTCATTATTATGCCCTGGGCATCGCACACGACCTGGCAGTTGATGGAGAGGAAGCCCTTGCGGTTGATGTAGACTCTACCCCGCTCACTGGGTGGTGCTTTGATGCGTATGTGCGTGCAGTCTATTGCACCCACTACCTCAGGGTATTCTGCTATTTGGTGGAAAAGACGCATATTGCTGGCCAATGCCTCATGGGAATTGGGGAAATATACGTGGTCACCGACATGTGCTGATATGGCATCCAGGAACTGGTGGAGTACCCTGGATGCTGATGCCTGTGAAATCCCCATCATATCACCAGTTGGTCTCTGGAAGGTACCTGTAGCTAGTATTCTTATGCCAACACATACCTTGGTATCCACTGGGATGGATTCCCCTCTGTTGGTTCTGTGTGTGAGGCGTGGCCGGCACAGCTCAACAATTTACTGCAGGAGGCCTCTGTTCACCCTATAGCGCTCCACTATCTCCAGCCCATGTAGCCCCTGGTAGGTTACCCTGGGTCTGTACACTCTTCTCCATCTCCTCACTGTGGGTTGCTCAGCAGCATTCACAACATCACCACCCTCAGCTCCTTGCACATGTTGGTTTATGATAGCAAGAGCAGCCCCTAATATTTTGTCTGACTTAAGCTTTTTAAGCTTTCCCTCTTTGTATATTGCAGTGTTGCAGAGTTCTTGGGAAAAAACAGGGAGGAATGGTGCTTGCAGAGTTTAAAGTGCTGGGCTGGGCTGGGCTAGTCTGCTGCCTGTGTAATTGGCTGATTCTGATATATTTCACCTGGCAGCTCTGCTAGTTCTCCTTGGTTAACTTCCTACTACTTCTTTTCCTTCCTTTTCCCTTTCTGTTTCTGCCCAGGGCAGCACTGTGCAAACATGCGCACATGCACGCACATGTGCACGCATGCTGTGTGCACGTTTGCAAGAAATTTCTGATATTTTAACAGTGTGCACCTTTGGTTTCAGGTTTTCAAATAGGACAACTGTAGCCACGCCTCTTGCAATCCTGAGCAACTCAGGGCAAACACAAGACACAGTTCTCCAATTAGCTTACAGCCTTTCTGACATACCCCCTCATGATGTCACCTATACTCTACTCTACTACTCACCTACTCCTACACTTACACTCTTGGGACATGGCTCACATGCTGGGGAAAATTGGGATTCACTATCCTTATCCTCATTTGCATAGGATTGCCTACTAATGCATGGTTACATCTCTCACACTGAGGTCCCCCCCCCCCCCTTAGCAACCACTACTCAGTGGCCATGTTGTCTTCAGCCTGCCATTCACCTGCATGGCAAGATAAGCTTTTTAGTGAAAATGTCTATTTTTGGCTTTTTTTTAATTATTTTCTTGTTTTTATAAGCACCACACATTTGCGCGGTGCTGCACTATGCTTAAACATCGGAGATTGGGGAAAAAAGTTACATTTTTATCATTTTAAACATTTATAAATGCCAGTGGCCTTATATTTGGCCATTGGCATGCTTCCTCAACTGTATGCATCCTTTATTTGGAGCTGTCATAGCTCCGTTTAGCTATTTGCAGAACGGAACTCCGTTACCAATGGAGTACATTTCTGCAGATAACACTAATCTTCCACAGACAGATTAGTGTTTCCTGGATTGCAAATTTACCTAATTTGCATAGCTTTCAGCAGCAAATGAGGTAATTTGCATACCATGACGCTGTCCGTGCAAGAGTAGCTTTAGCAGCTCTCGTGCACACCCCTGCCGGCTGTACCTGGATCGCACGGCAGACATAATACCGCTGTGAGCTCTTACACTCTTCTTGCACTCCATGCAAGCTTTCATAAATCCGGCCTAATAACTTTTTTAAATCATGAATTCTGAAAAAAAAGCCATTTGACAAAATACTTAGCCACAGATGACAAAAACATGTCAAGAGCTTCTATTAATTTAAATTCTTCCATACATCTTTGTTTACAAGAAGAAATTTATTTTTTAAGTCTGTGCCATGCATGTATGTCTACATCATCAGATGCTCTTTGAAAGGTAGACACGAGCTCTTTGGCAGATCATGTTCTCACTGACTGCTGCGGATGTGAGATACCAGTTGACCCTCCAACAGATTTAACAGGTCACATGCAGACATGAGAATATGATAATGGTTGTATCCACATAGAAAGGTTTAGGAATTGCTTATTGTATATTCACACCCTTCCTGATTGTGCCCTGTAGTGTCTGGTGTCAGTAATCAAACCAAGTCAGGTGGGCTCCACTCACAGTTTTATCCTTCCTTGCCAGAAAACCAGTAATTAATATTATTTTTGATTAATATTTTGCTATATTTCACTTCTTATTTATTATTTTATGTAGCCTAATTGTACACATACTTTGATAATAATTTTATATGTGTTAATATGTGCTAATTAAGTGAATGTTTTGCATATTGCCCTGTTTATAAGACAAGTTGTTTGGAGCATCATATACTGGCTGCTGCTTTACAAGTCCCAACCCATTTTTAATGATTGTTTGTT